>NW_006921623.1:12916141-12956013 GCF_000298275.1 Orycteropus afer afer | reverse complement strand
CTGAGAGACCGGGCTCTAGGGTTTGGGCTGGGAACTGAAGAGCAGGTTTCTGAGCAGAGGGACCTGGACGTGATTGTAGGACCCGAGAAAGAGAAGGGGAAAGGAAAGGAGAAGGGAGCCTGAAGGGGAGGGACCTCAAAGATGGGGAAAGGGCGGGGAAGCGAGTCGGGGCGCCGGGCCCTGGCCGGTGGGGTGAAGCCAGCGGGCTGGGCGCTCCCAGGGTCACCCGGGGTCGGGGTGCGCGGCCTTGGGGGATGCAGGTCCCCTCTGGCAGCGCTGCCTGCTGGCAATGCCTTTGCAGCGTGGACGCGGTGAGTCCGGCGTGGGTCAGCGCAGCCCGCGAGGCCGGGTGAGGATGCCCGTTGGGCCCGGGAGCGTCCTCGGGAGGCCAAGAAGCCTCACGCCCTGGGCCTCGCGCCCAAGCCCAGTCCAGCTTCGCTCTCGGTGAAATGGGCTGGGTCGGGCCCTGACCCCTTGGAGACACCGCAACGGCGCTGCGGACCGTCTGGGAGCTGTAGCCCGCGGGCGCCAGGTGCTCGGTTTGTAGGCAGTGTAATTAGCTGATTGTATTCTGGTGCTTACAATCACTAACTCCACTGCCATCAAAACAAGGCACAGCATCACTCGCCGCCCCGCCTGGAGGAGGACGCCAGCCTCGGCAGCAAACGCCCCCTCGGCGCCGGACCCGAGGTGTTTAAGGAGAAAGCTACGCTTGGAGATTTGATGCGTCAGCAGTTGTCTCGAACAGTGCTCCTGAGCGAGCACGTTGCCAAAGTACGAGCAAGCCTATGGAAATTCCGGCTTACTTTTCTAGATACAGTTAAATTATTAACTATGAGTAAAAGTAAGATTGTAGTCTCATGTAAGGAAAACGAAATGTGTGGGATTTAATGACTTTTTCAAAGATTTTTACATAAAGGCATTTAAACTGCTTGGAGGATCCTGCTATATAACGTTTAAATCTGTATACTGAGATTCATTGTGCTTATTTTTCATTATTTAATAGGCTAGTCACTAACCTAACGACTAAGCTACTGCTTAACCTATCAGAGTTTATGTAAGCACCACTTTAAGATTACAGTTTGTGACAGAAATTACTTTTCTATGAGTCTAGTTACTAGGCAGTGTAGTTAGCTGATTGCTGAGAGTACCAATCACTAACCACACAGCCAGGTAAAAAGATTTAATTCGTCCAAGTGAGCTGTCAATGCAACATTAGTGTGTAGAGGTGTGTGTGTTGGGAGGGGGATTGCTATATGCTCATATTATCCATTGCCTAAGCTCTGGGCAGAAAGAAAGTAACATGTTAGCTACCTACTAAAATATACAATGTATGAGATAGAGAGGTGTAATTTTTCATTATTCCTTCAGACTCTTATCCAAAAAGTTTTAGATACCTTAACACTGGCAAGTAGGACTTTTTTTTTTTTAACTGATATATGTCTTTATATAGTCTTCTGATTATCAACTTTTGAACTTTCTGTAAGACAATATTGTAATAATACTTTGAAAGATTAAAGTCCTGCTGAAACAAACATAAATTATGGTTATTACCACGTGTCCATTTCCTTTCCTAAACTGACTCTATCATGCCCATCTCAGTTCCTATCATACTTATCAAAACTTTTCTATTGCTGAAAGTTATTGTTCCTAGATAAACAAAATCTCCCAGGAAAACTATTCACACACACATTTGTTAGTATTTTGGTAAGAATACATCAACACAATTTTTCAAAATGTATTTTTCATTAAGGGACTCAACCCACTCAGATATATCTAGTCTTTTAGTAATCTTTACATCTGTTGCATTTTAGGCAGGTTTTAGTGAAAATTATTAGTAGCCGGAGTTAGGAATCTAAATCAAGCTTACTTTGTAAGATTTGTCTGACTGGACTTGAAGAAAAGAGTGTATGACAAAACCTATAAACAAACTACCTTTTGGCCCAGTTCATACTTCTAGTTCTCCCATAGGCTAAGACATAAGCCTCTATTGAAATTTCCAGCAAATGCAGGCCCCAGAATTTCCACGTAGGGCGTTGTTGAGCCTTGGCAATCTAATGTGGAAGAAGAGATTGGGGCAGTGGGGCAAAGGAATTTAACGTTTTAGATTTCCTTTCAGGGGAGGGAATTTGGGAGGTAGAGGGCTGCCTGAGGATGTGAGGATAAACTGCTGCCCCACTGAGTCCAACAGGACAGGGCACGCCCCCCTGTCCCGTTGACGTGTTGACTATTCCATTTCCAACGTTTGGATTGGCCCGCAATCTCTGGTCACCGCAGAAGTGGGCTTCAGAACGCCCAACAAGAGTGCGCTAGTCCCCAATACCTACCAAGAAGACTAAGGTCTTCCGGCTGCTGTTGCTTCCAACTGTGCAGTTCTCTGGAGGACGCGCCTGGGGGAAGGAAGAGAGAGCTGAGAGAAGCGTCCAGAGTTGCCATGGAGACGCCGTCCGGAGGAAACTCCAGCAGCCTAGACGAATCGGATGAAACTTTCCCACACGGACCACTGGTGTTTGCCAACTCCTCCGAACAGGACGTAAACTTGGCCAAACAGTTCTGGATCTCGGCGTCGCTGTCTCCAACTAAGGAATCTCAGTTGGTGGTGTCCAGAGGTAGCAGGCAGCGTCTGCCGGTGGCGCGGGCCTCTGGGTGCAGTGTGCCAGGTGAGTTGTTGCCTCCTGCCGTTGATTTCTGCTTCCAACGTAATCAAAGTGGAGTATAACATTGACGCAATGGTTAAACGCTGCTCTGCTAACAGAAAAGTGAGCGGTTGGAACCCACCCAGCGGCTCCGTGGAAGAAAAGACGTGGCAATCTGCTCCCACAAAGATTACAACCTAGGAAATCCTGTGGGGCAGTAAAGATTATAGCCTAGGAAGTCCTATGGGGCAGTTCTTCTCTATCATAAAGGGTCACTATGAGTCAGAATCGACCATACCGCACACCACAACAAACCTAAAAAGAAACTTTTCTTTCAAATGTTTTAAACACTATGCAAATAGTTCCAGCAGTCCTTCCACTGGAAAAGGATCAGCGGTATGGTTATTATGTCTAATAGTACATCTTAAAGTATCTCTTAAGTTATGGCATCTCTGGCCAAATGATATAGAATAATCTGAGGGAACATTATGTTGACTGAAAGGATAGTAGTTTACATAATTGAACTCAAAATTGAAAGAGAAAGTCGATGGCAAAGTCAACATTAGGAACAAAGTTCCCTGGCCTGCAAGACATAGTGAGACTGAGGATGTGGAGGTGTCAAATGACCTTGATTTGATTCCAATCCAAGGCTGAGCAGACTGCTGCTGGTGGGTTTTGAACTACCCACCTTTTGGTTAGCAGCCTAGCACTTAACTACTGCAGTACTAGGGCTCCTTTTTACAGGTATTCCACTGCCTCCCCAACTGCCGTCAAGTGGATTGCAACTCACAGCCACACTATGGGATAGAGTAGAACTGCCCATAGGGTTTCCAAGGCTATAAATCTTTACGGAAGCAGACTGCCTCATCTTTCTCTCTTCAAGGAGCTGGTAGTTTTGAACCACTGACCTTTTGGTTAGCAGCCAAATGTTTTAACCACTGAACCACCAGAGCTCCTTCTTTATGAGTATAGAAAGTTCAAGTTCTTTAATGTTGTGGTCTTTTCCAGTGATTTCCCTACTTTTCATTTATATTTTTTAGAGAAATGTCAGTTCCAGCCTTTTCCCCTTGAGATTAACAGTAAGTATCATGTTTTCTGCCTTTCAACACCCTGGCTCAGCTTCTTCAGAAAATAGCCCAACAGCAGGAAGATTTAGAGGCAGAACACCCAACCCAGGGCAATGCACCCACCTACTCTATGGAGATACACCCCTTGGAACACCATGGGGCACCAGAGGAGCAGCATTCACGTGCAGAAAAAGCTGGACAGACAGGAGTGCATAACTAAGAAGGGCACAGGGATTGGGAGGGGGCGGTCACGGGGAAGGGAGAGGAGGAGTGTGGGTTAGGGTTCAGGACGGTAAGAGGAGAGTGAAACCACATGTACGTGAACTGTTGAATGTAAAACAAATTCTGCTCTGTAAATTTGCACTCAAAGCATGATAAAATAAATAAATAAATAAATAGCTTATATGTATCAGGATACAATTTTACATTTTGGTGTAACAATCTGAATTGCACACTTGATCCTGCCTCAGTGACTCCCCTATTAATCCAGAAGACAATGCCTAATTTCCAGTAACACTTTGAATAAAAACCAAACCAAACTCACTGCTGTCAAGTCATATCCGACTCATAGCAACCCCTCCTTGGATTTCTGAGGCAGTATCACTACGGAAGTAGATTGCCCAACCTTCCTTCCAAGGAGTGGCTGGTTTGAACTGCCAGCCTTCTGTTCAGCAGTCAAATGCCTTAGGCACTACGCCACCAGAGCTCCCAACACTTTGAATAGGAATGTGGAAATGAAATCTCTGATTTTGCAGATACATTCTCCCTAGAGACTTTTCTTTGTCTCTGAACTCAGGTTTACTCATCTTCTGGAGATTAGAGGTTCCCAGCAAATTTAGCTAATAAATTCAACCTCTAATTTTTTATGAATCTGGTTAGTTAATTTTCAAAGTACAGTACATATTTGGGTCTACCTTCCCAGTTCATTACCTATTTCAAGATTTTGTAAAATCATGATAAAGTTATTTCAAATTGAATCTTTCTTTATTTCTTTTAGAGGGTACAGACCTTAAGGAAGCTCTGAAGACTCAGGAATCTGAGGAGAAACTAAAGTATCTCCAAAAGGTAGGTCAATATTGCAGAACCAAACCAAAACCAAACTCACTGCCGTGGAGTCAGATCCGACTCATAGCGACCCTTCCTTGGGTTTCCGAGGCGATATCACTACGGAAGTAGATTGCCCCATCTTCCTTCCACCAGGAGTGGCTGGTAAGTTTGAACTGCCAGCCTTCTGGTTAATAGTCAAGTGCCTTAGGCACTACACCACCAGAGCTCCTAATATTGCAGAAAGTCATCTGATTTTCATAAAATTTCCTAAATAATCCCAATTCTTTACCATGTGTATATGAAAATTTGCCATTTCTAATGTGTCAGTTTGAGTGATTAGAAAAACCTTAGAGTTTTACTTAATCAATTTCAAATACTGATTTGTATGACTGCATTTAAAGAGAAGTTCTAAACTAATACTTAGATTATCAGATGTGATTTTATCAATCATTAGGAAATAAACTGTAAATTTAAACTTTCATATTTAAGTAACCATGTTGTTGTGTACCATCAAGTCAATTCCATCTCACAGTGACCCTATAGGACAAAATAGAACTGCCCCATAGGGTTTCCAAGGCTATAATCTTTATGGGAGCAGATCACCAGGTCTTTTCTCCAACAAAGCCCCCCTTTCAGTTAGCGACCCAGTTTTTAACCACTGCACCACCAGGGCTCATTTAAATAACTATAGAATAAGATAATGAATTAGCTACAGCAGACACATAATTGAGTTGGTAGCCAAATCTATGCAATCATCCTGGTTTGTTAACTGGGAGTCTTGTTTCTGAAGATGATGACACATATAAATCTACCTACGGGGTATAGTTGAAAGAGCATAGTATTTAGAGTCAAAATACCTAGATTTGATCCCAGCTTTTCTAATTAATTGGCAAATTACTGGATCTCTCTGAGCTTCAATATTTTCTGCTTTAAAATGAGCATATGGTGCCCACCTGTTTTTACTATGTCACCAGGTTATGGCAGGGATCTTGTAAGGATCTAATATGTGTGTTTTGCAAATCATAAACTACTTTGCAACTACTAATAGTGTTACTGAAAGTATTCTGGCTCAAAATATCAATAAATCAATCTGCCAATTTCTGGCAATAAATAAGTCTGCCTATTTCTGTCTTGTTTCATATTGAAATTGTGAATGTCCCATCCCCTCATGATCTCAGCTGCAATCTTGTTGGAATGCTCTCTAACCTATAAACTCTCTTCGCCCTGAAGACCCAGGAGCTGAATGACTTGTGTCAGCCCAAAGGGTTCTGAAACCTCCTGTGATCTAATCTTGTTATTGTTAGGATCTCTAACTCTTTGGAGATGGCTAATAAACACTTCCTTGAATGTTTAAATATTGGCTATTCTCAATCTTTGCAAAACCCCAAGGATTCATAGGAAGAACAGGATCAAAGGAAAACAGGGAAAGACAGATTCACAGGTTTTCCATCTAATAAGATACAAAACCATATACAACAGTCCAAGAACAGGAAAAATCAAATGGAGTTGACTATCTTCAAAACCCAACTCACTGCCATTGAGTTAATTCCAACTCATAGCAACCCCAATTTCCAAGGCTGTAAATCTTTATGGAACCAGACTGCCTCATCTTTCTTCAGCAGAGCAGCTGGTAGGTTTCGACCACCAACCATTATAGTTAGCAATCAAATGCCTTAACCACTTTACCACCAAAGCTCCTTGACTATCTTAATAGATCAAAAGTAAATGATTAGAGGGATGAGTCTGTCATCTAGAGCAATTTTAACTAAAGGCTGAAATTAAACACATTGATGTAGTCAAAAATCAACTAAACATGTCTCTTTTTGGCAACATCTCTTGTTTGCTTTTCATGATATAGGCAAAGCCTGTTACTCAGCAATTAATACATTAACATCTTGTTTGGTTAATGGATAAATTCTATTCCTATAACTCTTCCCTGTACTATAAAAGCAAAGATAGAGGATCTGTTTTGGCCTAATGTCTTTAATCATTGGATACATTGGCATAGCCTGAAAGGTTTATTGGAAATTCTACATAAATTACAGAACAATGCATTGGAGTTTTTGCTCATCACATTAATTCATTTTGTGGACTACAAATTAGGTGATTTGACGCAGTTAGTCAGCATTTTCTTCTTTCTTTAGGATATTATCCAAAAAACAAAACACCTCACTGCCGTCAAGTTGTTTCCAACTCAGAGTGACCCCTCCTTGGATTTAGGCTTTTTTCCCCCTCCTAAAAAGTCCTGGTACAATACACAGTTTAGGATATTACATACTGTATATTTGTACCAAGACTTTCTAGGAGGGAGAGAAAAGCCTAATTTTTAGTGAATAAAAAATCATTAAAAATTGACTTCTACAGTACTTTTGGGATTTAGTTTTCATTTTATTTCATTTTAGGAAAGAAATAGAAATTAAAAGTTAAAGACTAATGCTATTATTAATTTGTATCAGCTTTTGTCAATAAGACAATATGATGTGAGTTACAGCAGATGTTCTGCTAATGGACTATTATATGAATAGTCTTAGAGGTGATTTCCTTGCCTTGGTTCTTCTATTAATTTATTACTTACTTAATTCCACAGATATTTATAGACAACCTGCTGTGTGTCCAGCACTATACTAGATGTTGGGGATACAAAAATAAGATGTGGTCCCTGATTTCAGGCAGTTTATAATCTGGTAGGGGAGACAATCAATTAAAATCAGTAATTATGATAGATTATTATTATTATAATACATGGGAGCTCTGGTAGCATAATGGCTAAGGCACTGGACTGCTAACCAGAAGCCTGGCGGTTCAAACCCACCAGCCACTCCTCGGAAGGAAGATAGGGCAATCTACTTCCGTAGTGATACTGCCTCGGAAACCCAAGGAGGGCTCGCTATGAGTCAGGTCCAACTTGAAGGCACATAACAACAACAACAACATTATAATACATGTCTAAGCAGAATGTTATGGGAACACAATGAAGGACAACAAAATCAAGCTTAAAGGGTCAAGCAGCTTTTCCAAATGAGCTGAGTTTTGAAAGATGTGTTGCGATGGCTAGAAAAAGAGTATGCAAATCTGCACTAGTTTATCTTCCTAACATCCAAATCTGATTATGTTGCTCTCCTACTTTCATTATTTTTCCATGTTCCTCATTTCCTGCAGGATGAATACCAAACTCCTCAACATTGCATAGCATTCAAATTCCTTTACACTCTAACCATAACTTGATTAGCTTCTTGAATTCTTACCACTCTCCTCTTCTCCTTTGTCCCCTTCCCTCTCCCCAACCTAGTTTATAATGTATAGTTGGCTGTCAACCACTAAACCAAGGCACACTATGTAGCCCTCCCCACTGCAGAAGTGATGAATAGGTAAAAATATCTTTCTGTTGTGTTTAAACATACATATTGTCTTGTGATACCTGCCAAAGTGTACATTAAGCCACATTGAGTCTTGCAATGGATCCTGCCATGCAGTATAAAAAGAGGTTCTATCTGTTGAGAATAGAAAACAAAACAGCAAGCCAAGAGGAAAGAAAGAGAATGTTGTTGAAACTATGTCTTGTGAGTATATTGTTGTTGTTTTTGTTTGTTGTTAGATGCATGAAGTTGGCTCTGACTCATAGTGACCCTGTGTACAACAGAATGAAACACTGCCTGGTCCTGCACCAGGCTCCTAATCCTTGCCATACCTGAGCCTATAGTTGCAGTACTATATAGTTCAGTTCTGTTCAAACACTGCCAGTGGTGCAGAAAGGCAACCAAGAGAATCCTGCAATAACTGGATGCTCTTATAGATATTCTGAGGTATTATTATAATATAGTATTCATAACAGCTAATTTATAGAGTGCATAGTTTGTGTTATATACAGTTTAATAAACAGTTTACATGTATTAACTCATATATACAATAAAATAGCTCCTTGATGATTATTCCATTTTATCAAACAAGGCTTAAATGATTTTCCAAAGTTCCCACAACTGGTAAGTGGCAGAGCCTAGATTCATATCTCAGTAGCCAAACTCCAAAGCCCATGTCATTAACCCTATAATAGATAAACTCATTGTACTGTAATTATTGCTGACTTCTAGTGTTTTTATTCCTTCAAGTATGCTGCCAAATATTCTCAGATTTAAAACTATGTGGCTATAAAGTATGGGGAACCTGTTTCTAGCTATTTCTTCAACACCCAGAGTACTTTCATGTCTCTACCTAAATGCTCTTCCCCATTTACCTTAAAGGCCTAGTTTAAATACTAGCTCTTCTGTAAAGAGTTCCCAAGGGTCACTTGGAGACTAGGAGAATAAAGAGCTTCCTTCTCCACGCTCCCATTGCAGGTCACATATACTTTCAGAATATTTATCAGTCTCTGAACTGTATGTAGATAATTATGTTTTTTTCTATCTTACCTGCTAGATCATAGGCACCACAGTGTAACGGACTTTGGAAACAAAAAAGGGGTTTGGAAGCCTAACTTGGCCACTTACTACTTATGTGACATTAAGCAACTTATTTGGCCCTGTGAGACTCAGCTTCCTCATATATAAAAGGAAGAATGATAAAAAATACTTACCTTATAGTGTTGATGTAAGATAAAAAGCACCTGGCCATAATTTGCCCTCAACTAATGTTGATTCTCTTTTCCTCTATGAAGGCAGAAAACAAAACAAAACAAAAAAAAACCCACTGCCATAAAGCTGATTCCAACTCATAGCAAGACCCCATTGCCTTGGGTTTCCAAGGCTGTAAAGTAGATTGCTTCATCTTCCTCCCACAGAACAGCTGGTAGGTTTGAACTACCAACCTTCTGGTGAGCAGCCAAATGCCTTACCCACTATGCCACCAGAGCTCCTTTATAAAAGGAGAAGACATGTCTTATTTGCTTAACCCAGTGACTTACTAGTTATTGAAATTCAATGAATATTTGATTGAATTAATGCATAATTGAATTAATTGAATGAATGCTGTATATGAGAGCTCTGGTGGCATAAGTAATTATTTCTGTTATGTTTAGCCTTTTCCATATGTATCTATCTGGCAAAATTTTCTAGGCTGATAATTTTTGCAGGAATGCTCCCAGAATCTAATCCATTTGTAAATCTTCTTTAAGAATCATTTTAGCAGATTATCTCTCTTCTTGAATTTGCTTTTATCTCATGGGTCTGTATATGATGGGAGGAAGTGAAGCTCCCTATAATTATAGATATATAGCATCTAGTTTTGGATTTCATTCTTTTTCTAAGTCTGTAGTATTCTCTCTGCATTGCTGACACCGCCATTCTACAATTTTTAGCTTGATGACAGAAAATAAATGGGGATAAGGATACTTTTTAATAATAAAATATTTATAATTTTATAATTATCTATTTAAGAGAATCTTCTACATGTTTTGAACACATACATTGGTAAGCAAATTATTGGTATTATTTCCATTTTAGAATGGAGAAAAATATTTTGCATCAATTCTCTTCTAAAGACTTATTCTTTTACTATCACTCTAAAATTAATAAAAAATTTTACAAATTTATTTTCCATCTCAAAAGTGCTCTTTCCAACTGATATTGATTTTTCAGTTGTTGAACTCTTTTTAAACTTTAGCTTTTCTTTTCTTTGGGAATATTTTCCACATATACATTATAAGTGCTTTTGGTTAATGTATAAAATGTCATTAATCAAACAACTATTATTTCAGTGATGGATATTCATGGCAGAAAATCAAAAATAAGCAAGTCTGTCAAGACTAAATGGCTCACTCTGTCCATAAAGAAAGCCTTATAGCACTATACTGGACCATTATTCTTCCTTTGAGAGTTCTGAAGTAGCCTGAAAACATTATAATAAATGAATAGTCAGCTAGTTCTTTGAAATCATAAAACTAATTTGCTTTTTAGTTTTGCCGCCTTTAAGAGAGCTCTTTAACTGATTATCTCTTTATGAAAAGAATTATAAATGATTCATTTGGTGGGAGAAGGAAGAAGAGATCAGAGCAGTATTTTAGGGACTATAAATAGATGAAGAAATCCTTGGAAATATCCATCTGGAATCAGAATTTTAACATGAACATATATACACCAAAGGTTTCTACAAGTAAACTGTAATTTGCAGAGCAACATTCCAGACATATACTTCATCGGGTATGAGCAATCATACATCCTCTGCCATCAATATTGACCACAATGTAAGCCTCCTTCAAATGTGAGTTTGCTACATAAACATCCTTGAAACAGAAGCAAGTCACACTATTACAATATGAATCTTAGAAAAAGAATCTTCACAAATGCATAGTTTTAGACACTGAGAAAAATCTTGAAAGTAGTGAGAGGGACACTCAGAATCCTTATAAGTCAGCTTCATAGAGGCAGAGCAAAGAGCTAAGGAATTTCCTCAGTGTATTGCCAGGATGCTCAGATAAAAAGAAAATCCACTTTGATGTCAGAATGATTGGAATTGGCTTTCTAGACAAACTTACATTCTATCAGTAACAGTGGTACCTGGTTTTGTTATCCTGCCTTAGTGTAACATTCCCAAAGATCCTTTTTATTTTCCATTAAAGAAGTACCAATAGGAATGGATTTCTCCTTCACTAACAAAAGAAATTTAAATTCTTGTTGTTCCTAATTCATCAAAGCATTTAAGTAGAAGAGTCATAAAATCAGATTGTGTGTGCACAATAACAACTGTATATTTTTATAGAAATTGATAATTAAGACTATATAAACATGAATTAAATTTTTACATCATCAGTGGTCTCACTTTATTTTCAAACATTATTCAATCTTGAGGAATGTTTTTCAGTTGAAAATTGAGGTTTCCTTCTAAATCATCTGTAGTAACATCTATAGTGCATGAAAAGGTACTTGGGAAGAGGAATGAGATTTGGAACTAAGTAGCTGAGTCTATTTTCCCTATATAGGTCCAGCACCAAAGTTTGATAGGACCATGTCCTAAATGCATCTCTTCCACTTTTTGCAGAAAGTTTGTACACTTTAGTGTCTATACCTATTAACCTTAAGTATAAAATGAAAAGCATTATAAACTGTAAGGTACTATTAAGCAAGGACCTATGTTAACTATCTGTTTATAAAACATAATTAAATAAAATGATTGAACCCAGAATGAAGGGAAAAAAAGATATCATGTATTTTAAAAAAAAAAAAAAAAAGGCAGAACTATTAATTTGATTCCAGTTACATGAAGCCTTATTGTTTAAATGAGTAATCACTTTGTAAGCAATAAGAAAATTAAATAGGACTTATTGAAAAACTAGATTCTTTTGTGGACAAGGTAACTCAGAAAATCTACTTTTGCCCTTTTCCTCTGCCAAAGGCAAGATGGAAAATTCCTTAGACAAACTATATTAGAGCCAGATAAAGTTAAATGATTTATGTATCTACATTTACTTTATCATTTTCTATGATCAGGTATTTTAGTCACATGAGTAGTAGTCAAATATGCACTCAGAGCCTGAGATGATATAATCATTTATCTATTTGGATCTTGGAAGGCTGGCGGTGCAAACCCACCAGCCACTCCTCAGAAGGAAGATGGGGCAATCTACTTCCGTAGTGATACTGCTTCGGAAACCCAAGGAGGGGTCGCTATGAGTTGGGTCTGACACAATGGCAAGTAACAACCAACAACATTTGGATCTTGAGATTTTACAGTTCCCAAGCCACTATGTTGGTAATGCTTCTAAAATTTGCTGATGGTAGTTTAATATACAGAGTCTTTCACAATCTGCTTCATGTCTTATCTCCCCAGCTTCACCTACACTCTATTGTCATTTTGAACCACTTGTATTTTCATGAACCCACCAAGCTATTTCATACCTCTGTGACATTGAACCTACCGTTTCTTCTGCCTGAAATTGCCATTCTCTCACTTCTTCATTTAGCTAATGCCTACTTGTACTTCCAACAACTCAGTGGTCATATTCAACTCTTTCCTCACCCTCACATACTTGTAGTTTAATATGATTGCCCCTTCCTTTGTGCTTCTCTAGGACCCTATGCATTCCCATCATGTTGTTGTTGTTGTTATGTGCCATTGAGTCAGACCCACTCATAGCGACCCCTCCTTGGGTTTCTGAGGCAGTAGCACTACGGAAGTAGATTGCCCAACCTTTCTTCTGAGGAGTGGCTAGTGTGTTTGAACCACCAACCTTCCATAGTCCTTGCCATAAAGTACTGTGGTGTGTAGTTGATGTATCTCTCCTGCAAGTTCTAAGTTCCATAAAGAAAAGGACCATGGCTTTTTGACCTTATATTCACAGTAACTGACAAATAATCGATGATCCCATAACCTACCAAATAAATGCTTATGAATGAGTAAATGGGTGATCTAACTTATCTGGACCAGATCCTGTGTGATAGCCCAGTTCCTTGAGGTGGATGCCATACGAAGTACTCATTTAATAGGAGGTCAGGCCAGAATATTGATTGACCAAGACCCAGAGGCCTCACAGACTTATTTACCAGTTGTGTAAAAGGATGTGCAAACACCACACAAGAGTGGAAATAGTTACTAAACTATAGAAAGAAGTCAAATAGCTGAGCAGAGCATTTTATCTTCTCTGAAGGAAGAAAGGCAATAGCTAGAAATCCAAAAGAGACAGAAAATGAAGGCCAAGGTTTCACAGCATGAAAGCAATACTTTGGCATAGAAATTAGGGTATAGGGTCAGAAGTGAAAAGTAAGGCAGAACCACCATTCCAAAGTATCTGGAATGTTATGCAAGGAATAAGACTAAGAAGTGGACACAAGTGACAAGACAATAATTCACACACTAGAACTTTGGTACAAGAGGGACTTGCCTGGGACTTCCAGTAAGATGGAGGAATAGGCAGACAAGCTACACAGACCCTCTTCAAGAAAGAAAAGAGAAACCAATTGACAGAGATACAGAAGATAATCCTGGAGCTCTGAGCTTTGAAAGGAAATGTACAGAAGTGGATTAGCCACCAACTAGTGGAAAAACTTGAAGGAAAACAGTGAGTACAGAGACAGTCAGAGCAGTGGGCTGTCAGCTACTCTGACAGGACCAATAGCCTAAATATTTCCAAGTGGTGTTGGGACCTGAGAATTGACCTAAGATCAGCCCTGGTCACCAAGGGCTGCAAGGGCAACTGCACTGGTGGCCTTTGACTAGGAAGGGAAACAGCAAGGAGGGAGACAACCTGAGCTGTGAACTTTCCACTGTCTGGAGGGTACAGCCATTTTGACTGTTTACAAGTGGTAGCCATGTTGGTTATTTAAAGTGACTGAGGGTGCAGCCATTTTGAATGTTTACAAGCAGCAGCCATTTTGAATATTTAAAAATGACAGAAGGTGCAGCCATTTTGAATTTTTACAAGTGGTGGCCATTTTGGATATTTAAAGTGACCGAGGGCTCAACAATTTTAAATCTTTACAAGTGGCAACCATTTTTAATTTTAAAGTAACAGCATTCTCATTCAGATTCCAGGGACCTGAGAATAAGCTCCATTTGCCAAGGACATCAGGGACATATGGGAGGCTGACAATGGGAAAGGAGACAGGTGGTGAGTATATAAGTGCTGCCAACTAGCAAACAGTACCCTGCTTACTTAGATAAAATCCAAAGAAAACAAAAATCATGGGCAAGTCACTTAAACATAAAATCACCAATTAAATATAAACACAAAAATGTCACAATGCCTCAGAGACAACAGAGCATCACAGTCCACACAAAGAAGCAAGATAAAGCAGTAGAAACAAGGAACCAGGATGTAGACTGAAACCATATCCCTGAGGAAGGTATAGAACTGGAACTCTCTGAGAAGGAATTAAAAAGAATTATATTTAGGTATCTTCAACCAGTTGAGAGACAAATCAAGGAAAACACTGATAAAATTGAGGAAAACACAGAAAAAACCCTAGAATAATTTCAAAAGACAGTACAAGAACAAAATGACAAAGTAAATGAAAAATTAGAAATGATACATTAGAAAATTAGAAAATCTACACATAGAAATCCAGAAGATTAATAATAAATTTTCAGAAATAGATAAGATATTGAATGGGCAAAGGAGTAGAAATGAATCAATAGAAGACAGAATTAGTGAGATTGAAGGCAAATATCTCAATACTTAAAAAAAAAAAAAAAACAGCTTTATTGAGATGGAACTCATGTACCATACAGCTCACCCTTTTAAACTTACAGCTCAGTTAAGTGGTTTTGCATATATTCACAAGGTTGTGCAACCATCACCACCATCTAATTCTGGGATGTTTTCATTACCCTAAAAGGAAACCTCATACATGTTAGCAGTCACTCTCCATTCCTCACTTGCCCCTGTCACTAACAACCATTTTCTGTCTCTATAAGCCTAAAGCACTTGACTGCTAACCAGAAGGCTGGCAGTTCAAACCCACTAGCCACTCCTCAGAAAGAAGATGGGGCAATCTACTTCCATAGTGATACTGCCTCGGAAACCCAAGGAGGGGTCGCTATGAGTTGGGTCCGACTCGACGGCACATAACAACAACAACAACAACATAAACAACAACAACAAAAAAAACCTCACTGCCATCAAGTCAGATCCAACTCATAGTGACCCCTTCTTAGGTTTCCAAAGCGGTATCATTGGTTATTCTGGACATTTCATGTAATGGAATCAGACAATACATGGTGTTTTATATCTGGCTTCTTTAACTTAGCAAAATATTTTCAAGGTTCATCCATGTAATATTTTTCAGTACTTCATTCCTTTTTTTGGCCACTTGACTGCTAACCAGAAGCCTGGCGGTTCAAACCCACCAGCCACTCCTCGAAAGGAAGATGGGGCAATCTACTTCCATAGCAATACTGCCTCAAAAACCCAACGAGGGGTCGCAATGAGTTGGGTTCAATTGATGGCACACAACAACAACAACAACAACAATAATCCATTGTATGACATACCACATTTTGTTTACCCATTCATCTCAATACTACTTTAGAAAGCGATTAATTGGAAATAATATCAAAACAAAATGAAGAAAGCCTAAGGATCATGTGGGATACCATCAAAAGGAATAACCTGCATGTAATTAGAATTTCAGAACAGGAAGAGACAAAACCACAGAAAAAAATGGTCAAAGATTTGTTGGAAGAGAATTTTCCTAGTATGATGAAAAATGAGAATATATCCATTCAAGAAGTCTGACAAACCCCAAAACAGGATAGACCCCAAAAGAAAATCACCAAGACATCATCATCAAACTCACCAAAACCAAAGAAAAGGAAACAATCCTGAAAGCAGGACAGGAAAAACCAAAAGTTACCTACAATGGCCAACCAATAAGACTAAGCTCAGATTTCTCAGCAGAAACCATGCAGGTGAGAAGACAGTGGAATGGTATATATAAAACCCTGAAAGAGAAAACTTTCCAACCAAGAATTATATGCCCAGCAAAATTGTCCCTCAAATATGACGGTAAAATTAGGAGGTTTCCACATAAGCAGAAATTAAGGGAATCTGTTAAAACCAGACCAACCTTACAAAAGATGCTAAAGGGAGTCCTTTGGATAGAGAACCAACAACAGCCAACAACAGCTGAACATCAACACACACGGTGACATAACCCAGAAACCAAGCCAGCTATGGAAGTATCCAAAGTAAATAAGCCTACAAGATTGTAAACAGGGAACCAGAGACATCAATTGACAAATGAAGACAACTACAAACCAAAAAGAGGGAGAAAATTGTGTAGTTACAGAACTTCTAAATGTAAGGAAGTCAAGACAACTACAAGATAGAACAGACAATTCTAAACTGGAGAAGAAAACTATAAATCACAGGGTAACCAATCCAACTGAAAAATGGGCAGAAGACATGAATAGACACTTCACCAAGGAGGATATTCAGGTGGCCAGCAAATACATGAAGAGATGCTCATGATCATTGGCTATCAGAGAGATGCAAATCAAAACAACAATGAGATACCATCTCACCTCAGCACTGATGGCAAGTTTCAACAAGACACAAAATAACAAATGCTGGTGAAGATGTGGAGAGATTGGGACTCTCATACACTGCTGGTGGGACTGTGAAGTGATATAACCACTGTGGGAAGCAGTATGGCAATTCCCTAGAAAGCTGGAACTGGAGATAACCATTTGACCCAGCAATCCCATTGCTAGGTATATATCCTAGAGAGGTGAGAACCAGGACAGGAACAGATACATATATGCACACCCAAGTTAATTGCAGCACTATGTACAACAGCAAAAAGATGGAAACAACCTATGTGCCCATCAGTGGAAGAGTGGATGACCAAACTATGGTACATACACACAATGGAATACTATGCAGAAGTAAAGAATAATGTAGTGTCTGCAAAACACCACATAACATGGATGAACTTGGAGGACATTATGCTAAATGAAATAAGTCAATCACAGAAGGACAAATATAGTATTAGTTTGTTGTTGTGGAGGGTCAAGGAAAGGTTTAACTATAGAGGGAAACTTTCTTTATTGGTTTCCAGGGGTGGGAGGGGAGGGAGGGAACACTGTTACTTAGGTAGAGATAAGTATTGATTTGGGTGAAGAGAAGGGCAATGTACCAAATGTGAGTGATCAACATGGTGTCATTGAGGAAGAGGAAGACGGAGAGGAACATTGGAGGTACAGACAACAAAGATGAACCTTTTGCACATACAGTACTGCATTGTCAGTGAAGGCAAACACAGGTATATGGGTAGAGATACATGGGTGGGAAGGTAGAACTATTAGGTATGTCTATGAAGCAGGGAGTGTACCCAAGACCATGTATAGGGTTGGCAGACAATGGTGCTATAAGTGTATTTGTATGATCTGTAAGAATTCCCAGGTGTATAGTAGAGCTGACAGGGAACAAGTTTGTTGTCACCTCTTGGTCACAGCCAGCTACCCAGAACCTGTGGGCTCAGGACCATAGTCACAGGGGACATCAAGCTCAATTGGCATAACATACTACACAAAACATTGTTCCACCTCCTACTTTAACGAGTAGTGACTGGGATTTTAAAAGCTTGCAAGCAGCCATCTAGATACAATGATGGGTCTCTTCTCATCCAGAGCAAAGAAGAATGAAAAAAAAAAAAAAAAAGATTCATGGAAACAATTAGTTGTAGCAACTGATACGCCTTGCGATCTGCAGCCTATACAACGATGAGACTAGAAGAACTAGATGGTGCCTGGATACCACTGTCAACCACTTGGAGGGGGAACTATGTAGGAGATCCTGGATAGAGAGGGAGAACAACGTGGAACAAAACTCAAAATCATATGGAAAAAAAAACGGAGGGGGACCAGGTTTGCTGGTCCGATAGAGCCTGGTGGAACCACTGAGACTATGACCCCTAGCTGCCCTTCAGGTCTGGAATTGAACCCAAACAAAAGACAGGCATATGAGTTGAACATTTACCTGAGGTAGATACACTCCTTGGAGAGAACAATCATGGGAGAAAGAAGGGCTGTTTATGCACAGGGAGACAGCTCAGGGGGCAGAAGTACATGGAGGGATGGACACAGGGAAGAGGTAACTATCAGGAGGAAGTGGGAACGGAGCTGTTGCATTGTGGTAAATTGTATTCAATGTCATGAGACAGTGTATGTGAACTGCTGTATGCAAAGTGAATTTGCTCTGTAAATTTTCACCCAAATCACACACACACACACACACACTCACACACAACGCATAGCGTGGATGAACTTGGAGGACATTATGCTGAGTGAAGTAAGTCAATCACAGACAGACAAATATAGTATTAGTTTGTTGTTGTGGAGGGTCAAGGAAAGGTTTGATTTCTTTTTTGGTTGCCAGGGGTGGGAGGAGTAGGGAGGGAACGCTGGGGAAAAAAAAAATCCGTTGACCCATCTCACTTTAGTTTTGTGTATTTCATTGTACATGAATTATATTTCAATAAAATGCATTTAAAATTAAAAAAGTAGAGAGAGAGAGGCTTGCCTATAAAAAAGAAAACAAAATCCTAGAAACTCCAATCATATTGCTAAATGTTTGTGTCACTCCCTATAGACATATCCAGAAAACTACTTTGTTGTTATTGTTGTTGTTATGTGCCATCGAGTCAGCCCTGACTCATAGCGACCCCTCCTTGGGTTTTCGAGGCAGTATCACTACGGAAGTAGGATTGCCCAACCTTCCTTCCGAGGAGTGGCTGGTGGGTTTGAACCGCCAGCCGTCTGGTTAGCAGGCAAGTGTCTTAGCCACTATGCTACCAGAGCTCCCAGAAAACTACTTTAGACTCTCCTATATATGAGATAACCAATTACCCTTCTATGTATGAGATAACCCATTTGAATTGACCTGGTTTTTGTTGTTGTTGTTGTTGTTGTTTATTTCTTTATTTGGCTTTTTTTTTGGCCAAGCCAAAAAAAAATATTGTTCAAAAATCAATATACAAATAGCTGGTCCTGTTGTTAACATGTATTCAGTTCAGGTGGCCTGGTGGTGCAGTGGTTAAAGAACTTGACTGTTAACCAGAAGGTTGGAGGTTCAAACCTACCATCTGCTCCATGGAAAAAAAGATGTGGCAATCTGCTTCTGTAAAGGTTATAGTCTTGGAAAACTTATTGGTCAGTGTTACTCCATCCTATAGGGTCATTATGAGTCAGAATCAACTTAATGATAATGGGTTTGTGTTTTGGTTTTTAAATAACATTTTAAGGGGAAGGGTTTTAACATAAACCAAATAAAAAACCAAACTCACTGCCGTCGAGTCAGATCCAAGTCATAACAACCCCTCCTTGGGTTTCCCAGGCAGTATCTCTACAGAAGTAGATTGCCCAATCTTCCTTCCGAGGAGTGGCTGGTTGGTTTGAACCACCAACCTTCTGGTTAGTAGTCAGATGCCTTAGGCACTACGCCACCAGGAAAAATGTCTAAATATTATTTGTTGTTGTTGTTGTTGTTATGTGCCGTCGAGTCGGCCCCGACTCATAGCGACCCCTCCTTGGGTTTCCGAGGCAGTATCACTACATATATATGTTTTAAAAATTTTATTATAAAGGATAAATTTTTAGAGCACTGAATAACTTGAAACAGGAAACAAAAGATAATTATTAACTATAGTTATACTGTGTTTTATATATTACCTTTTGATTTTGGGGTGAGGGGGTTAATGACTATAAATGCTGCCAATAGATATGAATAAGACATAGCCTATATGTGTGAGGTTGAATTGGACATCATCTAGATTTCACTCCAGACTGGTGGAGGTCCTGCCCTGAAATGTAGGGACAGCGTGCCAAACTAAAATTCACAGACTATTTGCCCAAAGTAGCTAAAAACAACATAGCCTCAAAAAGAAATGTAGGCAATGTTAGGGTCAAAGTTGAAGAAGCAAGATCAAGCTCAGACAAGAAAGGCACAGGCAAAACCATAAACAGTAAGATGAAACATGGAGCCAAAAGTTGGAAGAATCTGATCTGGAAAAATTGTGCAAGATTCATTCAACAAATATTTCTTGAGTACCTCTTATGTGTTTTTTTGTTAAATATATGCATAACAGAACTAAGAAAATATATATAACAGATCCAAGGCATTGTGTTAGACACTGGAGAACAACGAATAGCAACATAAAATATATTTTAAAGATATAAACTCTGCCCTTAATGGAACTTGCCTTCTAATCAGGGAAAGAGATACTGATCAAAGAATTTTGTATGATGTTTAGAAAAAAAAAACAAAAAAACCTTTTGCCATCAGGTCAATTCTGATTCATGGTGACCCCATGTGTTACAAAGTCAAACTGATCCACAGGGTTTTCTTAACTGTAAGCAGTTTCTTAAGGGAAGCAGATTGCCAGATCTTGCTTTTGTGGTGCCACTGGGTGGGTTCTAACCATCAGATTAGGAGAACATTTAAAAGGGCAATATTGATGCAAAAAGGGAATCAGGGAGGATTTCTGTAAAGAAGCAATAATTAAGTTGATATTTGAAGTAAAAATGGGTTTTAAGTAGGCCAAGGGGATGGAAGAAGTGTTGGAAGAGGGTTCCAGGCAGGAGAAATATCATATGCAAAGACCCTGGGCTAGCAAAAGCCTGGCACATTTCAGAAACAGAATGGCCGGTGTGGTAATGTGAACATACTAAGAGCGATAAGAAACAACTGAAGGGTTTTAAGTTGGTGGGTGATGATAACAAATTTGTTTGGAAAAGATCAGGAGACTGTAATACGGGGAAACGAATTGAGTGGCCCCAGCGAAAGCAGAAAACCAGACTGAGATATCATTGCAATCATCCAGTCATGGGGTGATGGTAGCTTGGATTAGGAAGGTGGGAGTGAGAAAAGGTAGATAGATATCTTTGAGAGAGATTTAAGAGATAAAATAAAAGCAGGACTTGGATTATATTGGATATGGAAGGTGAGACATAACAAGGTATCAAAGATTAACAGTTTTTTGGCTTGCATAGCAGGATGGATGGTGCCATTCTCTCAAACAAGGAGCAATAGAGAAAGGTTTGGTGTTTGTTTTGTTTTATGGGAGGAGGGAAGAAAATTAAGAGAGTAGATCAGAAATTCAATTAAGACACCTTTAACATAAACAGGTGGAGCTGTTTATAGACATGGAGATATATGGCTAGAAATTCAGAGATGTATGTGCCAGAGATGAAGTTTGAGAGTCACCTGTGTGGGGAATCCCCTACCCCTTCCTTCTTAGGTCCTAACGGGCAGGACAAGAAAGACATACCTTAAAAATGAGGTTAAGTCCCATTCATCCATCCAGCATATCTATTCAGCTATCAAACATGATGAAAAACTTTTAAGACTCAATAGTTACTTGTTTCCTAAGAAAGAAGCTTTGATAGTTATTGCAGACCAAATCATCACTAGTCTATAATTCAACCATACGAGAGGTCACTATGAGTTGGGTTCAACGTGACAGCACATAACAACAACCACAACAAACCCTTAATATATGTATACTTTATTGAATTTTTTTAAATGTAATACTCATTTTACACTCATTTTTGTTAACATTAAAATAAAAATCTCACTCAAAGATTGACTTGATTCTAAGAGGCATTATGTATCCCTTAGCTTGTTGACATTGATAAGTGAATGCTTCAACTATGAATTTATAGTATTGATTAATTACCATTACTTGTATCTATTAATTAAAATCTGTTTTGCAGATTCTACAATTACCACATAGTAAATTTATATCTACTTTAATAATAAGATGAGAGCCTTAGGTGGCACAGTGATTAAGTACTCATCTGCTAACCAAGGACTGACAGTTTGAACCTACATACTCCACAGGAGATAGTTGAATGGGATCATACTGAGGACCAATTGCTGTTGTTGTTAGGTGCTATCAAGTTGGTTTTGGTTTATCTCTCTCCCTGATTGGATGCAAGTTCCATAAGGGCAGAGTTTATATCTTTTAAAAAATGTGTGACTTTTAACACAATATGAAAGCATTTTTTAAAAATTCACTTACACTTTTACCCTGCATGCATTTTTGTGTGAGTAATTTAAAGCAAGAGCTATATTCCTCAGCTAATTATTATTGTTTTTTTGTTAAATATATGCATAACAGAACTAAGAAAATATATATAACAGATCCAAGGAAAAATACATAAATTTTCTTCCCCACAACAGATAGATTCTTATTTTACTAACATCTACAATTAAGAAAAATCAGAGTCACTCAGATAGAATGACTGATGCTTTTCTCATTTGAGCAAACTGTTATTTTATTTTTTTAATTAAAATTATGTATATGAGATATGAGACTTGAGCCAGTCTCAAGCAGTTTCCAGGAGGTGTAGAAAGGTGTTGACATCTGCATATTTTTTTTTTGCAAATCAGCATTCTTCCTTTCTCCTGTAACATCTTTCATCCACTCCCATAGATTACAGCCATTAGGTCTATCTTCTCAAATCAGATTAGTGCTGGAGAAAGCCTTTTCACTGATTATTCTGCCTATCTTTTAAAGTGCATAGCAGATCATTTGCGATCCAACAGTTCTTTTATTATTATAAAAAATCTATTGCCATCTAGTTGATTCCAACTCATATCAACCTTATAGAAGAGTAGAACTGCTCCATAGGTTTACCAAGGTTGTAAATCTTTACAGAGCAGACTGTAAAGACTGTAAAATGTTTTGTTCTGTTATACATGGGGTATATGTGCTATGAGTCAGAACCAAGT
The DNA here is from genome assembly GCF_000298275.1 of Orycteropus afer afer. Lineage (NCBI taxonomy): Eukaryota > Metazoa > Chordata > Mammalia > Tubulidentata > Orycteropodidae > Orycteropus > Orycteropus afer. Next base: position 12,933,103 of record NW_006921623.1, on the reverse strand, counting down.
TGACAGCACCTAACAACAGCAACTGTTCCTCAGTATGATACCATTCAACAAAACACACATCTTGCCTCCGTTAAATCAGTCTTATCAGCATCCTTAAGCATGCCAAGTTCATACATACCTCCATGTCTCCATTTATTTGTAATTGTCCTGTTATCTTTTCATCACTAAGCATTCTTTTTGTGTTAAGATCATTAAACTAGTCCACTGCTTCCCTATGTAGCCTTTCCCTTCGATGTATATATTTGTTTTCTAGCTCACTGGATTTTTTAAATAATATTTTATTATGTTTTTGGTGAAGATCGATACAGCAGTTTAGGTTCCCATTCAACAATTTCAACACAAGGTGAACATTGGTTACATTCTTCACAGTGTGTGATGAGTATGCTCATTATTTCCGTTCTGGTGGTTCCATTGATGTATCATTTTTAAACTCTTAGATTATCTATTTTGGAGCTCATTTAAGATTCTTCTCTCTTAAAAATTATACCCTAGAAAACCCTTTGTGGAAATTCCGTTCTGTCACATGGGGTCACTGTGAGTCAGAAGCAGCAGTGGCACCTAACAACAACATACAACTTTAAATTTAACAGTGGATTTCATGTGGAAATTACTTCCCTTTATGTGCTTTTTCATATTTTCTAATGTTTTTCCATAAGCAGATATTATGTTTATATCCAATAGAAAGAATAAAGGATTTTTTAATTCCCATTTGAATTAGTGACTTTTTCCAATACTTCTTAGCCTGTTTTCTTCGTATTTATTTTTCTCCTCAGGTAATCTGTTCCTCTCTTTTTATAATAATATTTTTGAGAACTAACTACGTACCATGTATACTGTATGTGCTTTACTCACAATCTTATTTAATTCTCAGACAACTCTGTCTGAAGCTGAAACATGTTAAGTGACTTTTTCAACTTCACACAGCTAAAAAGATAGTAAAAACAAGATTTGAACCCCAGTCCATCCGGCAATGGTGTCAAATTGCATAACTACTCTACCACATTGTTTTCAAGAGTTTCTAGATTCCCTAAGTATTGGGATGTTGCCAGTTAACTAAGCAAAAAGCAATCAATTCAATACTCTTCCAAGACATTCTTAAGATTAAATTCAGTAATCATCTTTCATAGCATGGTCAAACCCAAAAAAAACCAGACTCACTGCCATCAAGTTGGTTCTGATTCATAACAACCTTGGGTTTCCAAGGTGGTGTCTCTATGGAAGTAAACTGTCCAGTCTTCCTACCAAGGAGTGGCTGGTGGATTTGAACCGCCAGCCTTCTGGTTAACAATCAGATGGCTTAGGCACTACACCACCAGAGCGCCTTCAGAGCATGGTAGGCAAGAGAAAATTTCTTTTGGTAATGCAGATAAGTAATCTGAGAGGAATAAATTCTACCTCATGTTATTTGTTTCCATCAAAAAAATTCAATCAAAATCCAAGGAAGAAATGCAGCTTTCATATGAGAACTAGGTCTTGAGAAGAAAGTAACTTTCTTTTATTTTTAAAGTCTAATATTTATTTAGGAGCTCTGGTAGTGTAGTGCCTAAGGCACTTGACTGCTAACCAGAAGGCTGGCAGTTCAAACCCACCAGCCACTCCTCAGAAGGAAGGTAGGCAATCTACTTCCGTAGTGATACCGCCTCGGAAACCCAAGGAAGGGTCGCTATGAGTCGGATCTGACTAGACAGCAGTGAGTTTAGTATTTATTAAGAGTTATTTTTACAGCTGAGGGAGCTCTGGTGGTACAGTGGTAAAGGCATTTGGCTGCCAGTCAAAAGGTCAGTGGTTGGAACCCACCAGCTACTCTTTAGAAGAAAAGATCAGGCAGTCTGCTTCTGTAAAGATTTGCAGCCTCAGAAATCCAAAAGAGTTATATGAGTCAGAATTGACTCGATGGCAATGAGTTAGTTTTGAGTTTATAACTGAAGATTAGCTGAGGAGAAATTTTATAATACTCTAGAGAATCTGTAGACAGAAGAATTTTTACTACATACTTAATAGCAAATAATTTTAAATATCCCTCCTTATTTCTCTTTTTTTTCCTCCATCTGTGTTAACTAACTAATCTATAGGTCAGAGGTTGAATCATGAAAAGTCCTCCATGCCTTTACACAGAAAGTGGGCAACCCAGCCTTCTGTTCTTTTTCCCACTCTTTTCCACATTTTGGACCCATTTAAAGAAAATTTTTCTTTCATAACAATAATAAATAATAGTATAATAGCTACCATTTTTTAAATATCCATCATATACCATGCATTATGCTAAGCAATTTTTATATTATCACTAATTGTCACAACAACCTTCCTTATAGATAAGAAATCCAAGACTCAGAGAAGTGGTTCAGTGATTTGCCCAACATCACAACCTCTAGCCTATGGGTTAGCAATTATGGTTGTAGGGAGAAAAGGAGGAACAGGAAAGATAGTTAAGGTAATACTTGCCATTAATCACATCACAGAATTAAGATTTGAGGCCAAATTTTTTTGACTCCATTAATTTAGATTAATGTTGCCACCTAAGTTATTTGGCTCTAAAAAGTTAAAAAGACAGAACTAAGCAAATTTAACTCTTGAAGAGACAATAAAAATCACTATCTACTAAACATGATATAAAATCATGCCCTAATTTCCTACAATCAATCTTTATTCTTTATAATTAATGTTTTCAGAAATAAATATAAATATAATATGAGTAAATATAAATAATGTAACATAAGTAAGGTATGTAAACATAAATATATAATATAGAAATATCATAAATGTACATTCTGACCTAAGAGTATTATTTTAAGAATAGATTATTTTAAATGCCTTATAAATATAAAATTTCAGTAATAAACACAACCAGAGCACAATGATTAGAAATAAGAATCCTTCTGTTATGAAATTAACAAGAATATTATTTTTCCCTACTAATAAGATTGTGAGAATCTTCTCCCACCACTGAATTATATTTAGTTGTCCTAGCAGAGGTTTCCTAGAATAGTCAGCACTGTGTTCAGATGGCACAGTTGTTTACAGTAGTTCATTCTCAGGAAGCAGATCCAGGAAACAGAAATCTAATCACATTTGAAAGCTTTGTTTCTGATGCACTATAATAAATTACAAAACTGGCTAGGTACTAAAATCCATTATAATAATAAAAATATCTGAAATCGAAGTAAATAAATGAATGTGTTTTTAGTCTATCATTTTATAATCGGGTGATTGAATATTTATTTTTATATTAGAAGAATTACAACAATTTAGCTTGCCTGTGGACATCCAGTAGTTACAGAGAAAATAATCAGTTTTGTTTAGAGGGAATTTTAAGAACTAAATTATTCCAGTTTGATTTCACTTTCTAAAGCAACTTTTTCCCTTTTTGCTTAGGCTAATAATTGTGTATTAGCTAGTTGTGGTATAGTCAATTACATACTGTGGCTTTTCTAACCATAAGTCTTTGTAAACTCCATGGTGGAATTTGCTGTAAGCAACTGAGTAGCTCCTGATTGTTAACATTTTCCACCTGGGGTACTTTGGTTGGGAGCAGCATGAAGTAATTTTCTGGAAAGTTTGCTCACTCTCAGGTGTGAGATGTGATGGGATTGGTTAGTTGGGCCACTCTGCCAGGCTCAAAAGGAGCCCTCCTAGAGGCAGAAGGCATCTCTCTGACTTCTGGCTGTGAAAGACATGCCGCTGTGAGAAACATGCTCCTAAGAGATGTGAGATGCTGCTGAGAGATGCAAGAGACATGCACTGCTGAGAGACACAGAAGACATGCACTGCCGAGAGAGAGACGTGAGAAACATGCACTACTGAAAGAGCAATGCCCTACTGAGAAGGCTGGCTGCTAAGTGAGATGCCTGGCTGTGAGAGACTGAGTGCATTTCTGAACTTGAATTGTAGCCTGTTGCCTCCCTGTTAAATCCCACAACCTGTGAGTTCTGTGTGGCCACTGCAGCAAATTACTGAACCAGCAGAGAGGTGGTAGGTGCTGTGGGAGGAATGGTTGGTGTCAGGGTTGGTGAAAGTGCTGGAGCAAGGCAGTATGTCTGGCCTCACAGGAATAGGCCTTGGGCTACTGATGGTGATTCATTCTTCCTCTTCTGGGGTTAGAGGAGATCAGAAGACGTGGCCTCCTTGCCCCTTTGGCACCAGTACAATGATTTCATTCATACATCATGACTCAATCAGCTTAGTTCAATAAAAATTCATTGAGTATCATAAACAAGGTTCTGCTAAGCTTATAGTGCCTAAGGCATTTGACTGCTAACCAGAAGGCTGGTGGTTCAAACCCACCAGTCACTCCTGGGAAGGAAGATTGGGCAATCTACTTCCAGGGAGATGCTCTCTTGGAAACCCAAGGAGGGGTTGCTATGAGTCTGAAACCACTTGACAGCAGTGAGTTTTGGTTTTTTTTTTTTTTTTGGTTAAGACTTGCAGAGACACAGGCATAGTAGCAACTAAATGATAAAGCAGGGAAAGTAAGATCAATACCATAATAAAGTTATGAAATGCTATGTAATCATAATATGGAGGCAATTATTCCAGTTGAGTACATGTGTAATGGAAACTAAGATTGAATGTCTACATTGAATATACCCCAGGTATTGTTTATAGACATTTTATTCGATCCGTAGCAAATTGATAGGTATTATGAAGTTTAGCTTAGTTTTTAGAAGTACCCTGAATATTTTTTTCTTTGCTAATATGATTTTCTTTGGTATGTGATTCGGTAATAAATATTTTTTTGATATATGATGCCTTAAATTAAAAAAAAAAGTAACAATCCACTTTCAAAATAAATAAAACAAAAGGCTTTGTAGGCTCGAAAGGAAGATTCATAAGATTTGAACAGAACAATGCAAAGCAAAGACACCCAGTGGACTTGGCCCAGCTGATGATTACAGCCACCACAGTATAGGCACCTCCTTTCATGTATCTCGGAGGAACATGCCAAGGTCCCAGCTCTCCATGCAGCCGAGCCATCAGGACTGGGGTCAGGGATCATCCATCCTGAGGACTTACATAGCAATGTAGCAGCCTTTAGGTCTTTGCACACACATTGCCTCATAAGCTCTTTTCCACTCTTACCTGGTGACTACCCCTTTCAGCTCTAAGCTTGAACGTCATCTCCTCTGAGACAGCTTCCCTGTGCCTCCCCCACAGTCTGAATTAGGGTTGCACCCTACACTAACCCTTTTGTAACATCATTTCTCTCCACAACTCTGCAGTCACCTTTCAGGCAGGATTTGTGGTCTGTTCAACCCCTAACACCATACTGTTATACTGTAGATGGTCAGTAAATATTGGATTGATGAATGGTTTAGATTTTTTACCTTGTTATGACATATCTGTGTCTATTCTCAGCTATTTCTTATTTCTAGCCTTGTCCTAAATGGAATTTCTTTCATTTCATTTGGCCACCTGAAGCTACAAATTTTCTTCCAGATTTTTCAGTTTTTCTTTTGTTCTCAGATGATAGATGTGATTTTCTTCCTGGCTATCTCCAAAACTGAACATAGCTAGATTCCGTTAAAAATATACCATATCTATAATTAGGAGTCCCTGGGTGACACAACTGATTCAAGTGCTGGGCTATTAACGAAAAGGTTAGTGGTTTGAAAACATCCAGAGGCACCTCAGAAGAAAGGCTTGGTGATCTATTTCTGGAAAATCAGCCATTAAAAACCCTATGGAGCACAGTTCTATTCCCACACACATAAGGTTGCCATGAGTCAGAATCAATGGCAACTGGTATAATTTTGTATCTTGGTAAGTCTCCATGCCATACTAGTTTTTTACATTTAAGAAAACTTACCTGAGAGTGTACAAATCTCAATATCTAGGACAGAGAAAGGAGAGATGAGCGAATAAGGCTTTGTTCCCATATGCAAGCCAGTAAGAGCCCTCTTAACCATGAGCTTAGGTGATGGCATGTGCTTTGAGCTTGCTGATTTTGTATCTTGCTACCACTAAATGGATCCTAATGTAATAGGATCAAATCCAGTCCTGCCACTTAATAGCTCCTAACCTTAAGCTGAGAAGCTCTAGGGGCAGAGTGGTTAAAGTAATCAGCTGCTAACCAAAAGGTCAGCAGTTCAAACCCACCACACACTACAAATATGTGGCAGTCTGCTTCTGTAAAGATTTGTTGTTAAGTGCCGTCGAGTCATTTCCGACTCATAGCAACCCCATGCACAGCAGAACGAAACACTGCCCGATCCCGCGCCAGCCCCACAATCCCTGCTATACTTGAGCCCATCATTGCAGCCACCATGTCAATCCATCTTGTTGAAGGCCTCCCCCTCTTTCATCGACCCTCCACCCTACCAAGCATGACATCCTTCTCCAGGGAATGGTCCCTTCTGACAACATGACCAAAATAGGTGAGACGAAGTCTGGCCATTCTTGCTTCCAAGGAGCATTCTGGCTGCACTTCCTCCAGGACAGATCTGTTAGTTCTTTTAGCAGTCCATGGTACTTTCAGCATTCTTCGCCAGCACCACAACTCAAAAGCATCAACTCTTCTTCGGTCTTCCTTACTCATTATCCAGCTCTCACATGCATATGAGGCGATTGGAAATTGTAAAGATTTACAGCCTTGGAAACACTTTGGGGCAGATCTACTCTGTCCTATAGGGTCACTATGAGTCAGAATCAACTCCAAGGCCATGGATTTATGCTTCATCTGAGCCCTGATGGTGCACTTGTTAAGCACTCAGCTGCTAACCAAAAGGTCAGCAGTTTGAACCCATTGATATTCCACAAGAGAAAGATGTGGTAGCCTGCTTTCATAAAGTCTTGGAAACCCTATGGGGCAGTTCTACTCTGCCCTATGGGGTCACTCTGAATCAGAATTGAGTAGATGGTGATACGTTTGGGTTTTTGATTTGGAAACTCCATTTTCTTCATCCATAAAATGGGGTAATAATAGTCTCAAGCTCCTGCATTGTTAGAAGAAATAAGTGACATAATTTGTATACAGTTCTTAGCATAGTTCATGTAGTAAAGGTTTAATAAACATTAGCTATTATGGGAGCTCTGGTAGCATAGTGGCACTTGACTGCTAACCAGAAGGCTGGCAGTTCAAACCCACCAGCCACTCCTTGGAAGGAAGAAGGGGCAATCTACTTCCGTAGTGATACTGCCTCAGAAACCCAAGGAGGGGTCAGTATGAGTCGGGTCCAACTCAAGGGCACATAACAACAACAACATTATTAGATAAGGGAGCTCTGGTGGCATACTGCCTAAGGCATTTGACTGCTAACCAGAAGGCTGGTAGTTCAAACCCACCAGCCAGTTCTTGGAAGGAAGATTGGGCAACCTACTTCCATTGAGATACCGTCTCGGAAATCTTAGGAGGGGTCGCTATGAGTTGAATCAACTCGACAGCACTGAGTATTATTAGAGAGAGGGGAAAAATTCCATTTAGGATCAAAAACAGATTACTTTGTAAAGCAACATCTTTTTGGAATCCATCCAACACTGGATTATAGTGCATATTTTTGTACTGAAATGATAAAGTTTAAATCTTTTGTGGAAGAAAAATACTTTAAAACCCTGCCAAAGAATGTGAGCAGAGAATGAAAGAAATTCTCTCCACAGGCACAAAATTTTACTATAGAGTCAAAGAGTCACCCACTTTTTATTTATTTTTTTTTTACTTTAAACAGGCTAAAAAGAGAGATGAGATTCTCCAACTCTTAAGGAAACAAAGAGAAGAAAGGATCAAGGTGAGCCTGATTGTGAGGCATTTGGAAAAGTCTATCTGGAGGGATAAACTGTGGTGACTTCTCAGAAGTTTGTAGATTGACTCCTTAAATCTAGATACCCATGATCCAGAACTTTCCATGAACTGGACAGCAGGTATAAAATCAGGAAGTTTGTCAATCTTTGATAAATCAAAGATATCTCCAGAGTTTGCAGCTCTGCTGGTGTGGAAGATGAGGTGTTACTTTCAGTGGAGTTCATTGTCCACATAGTATAAATCTGTGGGGTATTAACGTAGGCTACTTCAGTGCTAATGTTTGTTTTACAATGATTGACCTAGCTTAGATCATAGAAGAATAAATGCTAATGAAGAGGAACACACTTATTAAAAAAAAAATAATAAGAGCACCCTGTAAACTTATGGATTCAAAACATACCTTCTCCTGAGAGGAATGCCATATTCTCTGATCTGGCATATTTCTGATCCCACAGTTTGCAAACTAAGAAGCTAATTTGTATAAATTCTTTTATAATTTTACCTCAGATTTGTTCAAGTGAGCAAATTTCAGTCAGTGCAAAAAGTGAAATTGTTCCTCTTTAGTTTTTGTTTTGTTTTCTTTATTTTTTAGAAAGAAATGATTTCCCGTCATGGTAAAACCAAGGCCAAAGTACACAAAGCAACGTAAGTTTGCTTCTGTCAAGATACTCTCACCTTTCTGGTTACTGCATAGAGAAGCATTTCTTTGCCTTACTCACTTTGCCCCATATCTCAAGTCTTCTAAAAACCCACCCATGTATTAGAGATTTCATGCCTTGAATAAAATTTCTTCTCAAAGACATTAAATGTTGTAGACCTACTTGCATATCAGGAGAGCAGGTCAGCCTTGAATTTCTGTATACTTTCTCTATCCATTCTCATCCCAGTTATTGTATTAACCTGCCAACATGCCTTCCTGTCTCTACCCTTTCCTACCGATACCTACCCAACCATCTTTAGCAGGTTAGCAGGTCTTGTAGATCACCATGTGTGTGATACCGCCAATGAGATATCTACATTTTCTGAAACCAAGTTCATGTAGCAATGGCTTTATATTGTCTCAGTGATGGATTAATAGCCTAATTCCTGGAATAATGTTAGAAGAGGACCAGGTAAATGGTCTACAAGATTTTAAAGAAAACCACTATCACCAGTTAATCATTAAAGAATCCCTGATCGGACATCTCTCCATTTTGTATTGTGACTGAAAACCAATCAATTCAACTTCATTGGCAAATACTTATTTGAATACTAAATTCAGTGAAGAACAATTAGAAAGTAACAGAATTGTGATTCTGATCTCATTTGTATAGAAATTGAGTCCCATTAATGTTATTTAAGCAATACTCATAAAGTATTGATACATGTAAACTGGGCTTACAAAAAAAAGGTTTTTGTTGTTATAACTAACTACAGGGATATTTATATAAAAAATAATTGCTGAAACACTGCACAGAAATTTTATAGACAATCATTTTTGTGTCACCCCCTCTGATAGTGACACCTAGCATGTTCCACACTTGCCCTATAACCCTACCCACCCCCAGCACTTCCCTAGTGAGTCCATTGACCCTCAACAAGATGCTAATTTGCTTGTGAACCTTCTAATGCATTGAATCAGAGCTGTTATTATCATGCAGTGACAATAATGCTTTGAATCACAGTGGTTTCATCTGCACATGCTACAAGCATGTACTATTGGTGTTTTTATTGTTGTTGTTGTTGTTGTTGTTATGTGCCATTGAGTCTGACCCGACTCATAGCGACCCCTCCTTGGGTTTTTATAGCCAATGATTTTGTCAAGTTTTCTGATAGTTTAGCTACAATATTGTGGTAATCGGTATTTATGCATCCATATCAATAACTTTTTTGAGAATGAATAATTAAAAGAAAAGAAAGGGAAAAATCAAAAAGGACTTATGCTCAGTTACTAATAATGTTGTAATTAATAATATAATTCAATGTAGAAAGATTTTACAAAACAGTTCTGTTATTAGTATTCCTATAATCTAAGAAATAGTCCATCTAATCAATTTACAGCTATATTTATAACATATTATTCTATGATTAAAATTGATAATACATTACTAAGGATTCTGTATGGTCTGATATGGAAGAGAGGTTCGTGAGGGGCAGAATGACACCATGAATACCTCACTGGGTGACACCAACCCTGGTGATGCCACGGGTGAAGGTTTTCCTCTTTTTCACTGATCTTCTTCTACCTTACCAAGCATGATGTCCTTCTCCAGGGACTGAACTCCAGGGTCTCTCCTGATAACATGTCCAAAATATGTGAAATGATGTCTCACTATCATCTCTTCTAAACAGCATCCTGGCTATACTTCTTCTAAGACAGAATTAATTGCTCTTTCTTTTAGCAGTCCATGGTATATTTAATATTCTTCACCAACACCATAATTCAACTGTATCAATTCTTCTTTGGTCTTCCTTATTCATTGTCCAGCTTTTGCATGCATATGAGGCTACTTAAAATACCATGGCTTAAGTCAGGTGCACCTCAGTCCTCAAAGTGACATTTTTGTTTTTTAACACTTTAAAGAGGACTTTTGCATCAGATTTGCCCAATGCAATATGTGCTTTGATTTCTTAACTGTTGCTTCCATGGCCATTGATTGTGGATCCAAGTAAAACGAAATCCTTGAAAACTTCAACCTTTTCTCCCCTTATCATTATGTTGCTTATTGGTCCAAGTGTGAGGATTTTTGTTGTCTTTATGTGGAGGTGTAATTCATACTGAAGGCTGGAGTCGTTGATCTTCATCAGTAACTACTTCAAGTCCTCTTCACTTTCAGCAAGCAAGGTTGTGTCATCTGTCTAGGGCAGGTTGTTAATGAGTCTTCCTCCAATCCTAATTCTGTGTTCATCTTCATATAGTCCAGCTTCTTGGATTACTTGCTCAGCATATTGATTGAATACATATGGTGAAAGGATACAACCCTGACACACACCTTTCCTGATTTTAAACCATGCAGTATCCCCTTTTTCTATTGGGATCACTGCCTCTTGGTCTATGTACAAGTTCCACATGAGCACAATTAAGTATTCTGGAATTTCCATTCTTCAAACAGTTATCCATAATTTGTTATGATCGTCAAATGTCTCTGCATAGTTCAATAAAAGACAGGTAAACATCTTTATGATATTCTCTCTTTGCTTTCAGCCAAGATCCATCTTACATCAGCAATGATATCCCTTGTCCCATGTCCTCTTCTGAATCTGAGTTGAATTTCTGGCAGTTCCCTTTCCCTGTATTGCTACAACCATTTTTTAATTATCTTCAGCACATTTTTACCTGTGTGTGATACCAATGATATAGTTCAAAAATTATCAAACAATGGATATATCTACACTAGTGAAAAAATATACATATTTTGAGAAATGTAAAATATTTATTTACCTGGCTATATAGTCTACCCAATGCTCAGCAACTGAATTTCTGGCATTTTAGCCAGATGATTTGATATAGCTTCTAAGTGTTGAGCAAAACTAGTCCTATCAAAAGATTGATTGACCTGATTCAAATAATGGGTGAAGACTGCTATTTGAGTAGCATCAACAGATATGTCAGGGTGCTCTAGATTTCTGTGTGTATTTTTGCGGGAATGACTCAGAACATTCCTGCTATCGCATGTTGATCCACTCTAACAGCGAAACATCATTTCACAGCTTGAACAGATAATTCCTTTAATAATTTTAAAGCTTAGTTGCTTAACTCCTTTTGTATGTTAACTTGCTCATTTTCTTTCCTACGGTGTGAAGCCTTTGAATTTTACTCCATTTCACTGTGCCATTTCCTTCCTCTGAACTTTTTATACATTTATTGTCTGTGCCATTCTTTTGACAATTAATTGTGCACTACTTTATGTAAATATTTTTCAAGTATTCAATTGTTATGTAACTTTTCATGTATTTATGTCTTATAACTATGTTGTAAGCTGTATGAGAAATTGGGTCCCCCAAAGTGCCTACCCACACTGCCTATGTGTAGGAATTCATAAAATATTTATAACAAAAATTTTCACTCAACAATATCACATAGTTCATTATTAGCTAATTTAGAAAGTTAATTTATAAGCATTTTTTAACATTGTAAATATTTCAGACACAGTTGTAAAATGCCTTAACTTAGCTCTCTTTTTCCTCCCTCCATCCTTTCTTTCTTTCCAAACCCCCTGCGTACTCAGATACACACTTACCATCCTTCCCCCAACAAATCTTCTCAGGATGATCTGGGTTCCCCTGTCAAAAAGAAAGAGCTCAAATGTATGTTCATAATAAGGTTTTAGTAGTAATATGTTTATTATGCATCTGAGGAATATTTGCTTTTAAAAGAGTACTGGCATAGGAATAATGGATAATCCAAAGAAATGGATTACCAATGATGAAATCTCAAAAACTGGACTGTGAACAAAACATGTTTGGGTCAGAGGTCTTCTCCCATGCCCTTCAAATCATATTCTGCAGTGTGTTTCCTATAAATAAGGACATGTAGCTGAACTGCATTTCTCCTAATGGCTCTGCCTTTAGCACTTAGAGACTAGACTCAGCTTTAGTAAGAGGCCACCCTTGTATCCAGTCTCTGGAAGAAGAGAGAGGAATAGTACATTTCTTCAGATTCAATTTCTCCCACATATAAGTTTATACTTCATTGCAAGTAAACCTAATTCATAATCAGAATCCCAAGACAGCGAACTTCTACTAGAGAAATTTTCAAAAATTGTTTTCATGCTATGGTGTGTTCAAAACTACAGAGTTCTGTGTATTGGAACTAATTTATGTTACTATCAACAGGAAAGTGGTAACAGAGTCAGATGAACAAGATCAAGAAGAAGTCAAAGCCTTGGACTAATTTGATTGACATGTGGTGGAGGAAGACTTACTTACATCTTCACTTTTGAAACAACCTACTCTTATTATCAGGATCATTGGGATCATTCATTAAAATGGACAAAGAAATAAAGGTTAAATATGCAAAGTTCTCAGCATTTAACAGCTATTGAATATTTGTGTTTATATTACTTATTGGATGCTATTGTGTTTGAAATCACTTTGAGTTGGAATTTGACTTGATGGCAGTGGGTTTGGTTTTTGGTATTTGACATTGCACAATAATCATCTCTATCCTCATATCTTCTCAAAGTCCTACTTATCATGTTCGTATTTTAAGGTTATTTCTGTAATTTCTAGATTTAACCCATATTATGAATAACAAATGAGCTAGAAACAGGAGCTTTATGCACCCCAATCTGTGGACCACCAATGAATATAATTAGTAAGAAAATAGGGATGAAAAGACAATTCCTTAACATTTTTTTACTTTAATAATAATAATAATAATATAACTTCTCCCAAATTTCATTTATTCAGTTTCTGGAACATGTCTGAAATCATTACCAGAAATGAATTACTTCGGATTTTGTGAATAACTGACATATTGTGCCCATGACTTAATATACATATGAGGAGGTGCCAACCTCCTCACTTTCAAGGGCCATTTCCTTTTGTATCTATTGGAAAAGAGAAGGCTAATTGTATGAATTGCCCAACTGACAGACCTAATCAGAGTTGTATGCTCTTCCCTGGTGCTCGTGGCTCTACTCAGGACCACCATTCACTGTTGGCCTCCACGTGAACTCCTTGGCATAACCGCCTAAGATGCTGCTCTATTCCACAACGCCACCAGAGAACAGGGTGTGGGGCCCACCATACTTACCTCTATTCCTCGCCCCTTTTATTTTCCCACCACATCAAGACAGTCAGTCTCAGACTTTACTAAAGTAAAGTAATGGGAATTACAAAGAAAAGAAGGGAAATCCTAAAATTTAATAGGCTCAATGTTTTTTACCTAAATTAAGGGGTAAAGAACCAGGAATTTAAGTTCTCAGAGGAGGTTTCCTTGGGAGTACACCTGTTTCTGACCTTGCTCTGCTATCCTCATTGTACCTCCTATGCCTGGCCCATTTACATCCTTTTAGGAAATTCCACTTGTTCCTACCCACAGAATCCATTTCCGCTTCCTCCCTCAAGCACTGCTTTGACCCAATTATTTAATCCATAACTGTCTTCAGCAGTACAGTCAACCCAGCTCCTACAGAGCAGGATAGTCTAGGATCATAGAAAGAGAATCCTAAAAATAGAGCTTTTGTACTTCAAGTTCCCTAGCACAGCCAAGAATAATCATGAGTTATACTCCAAGGCCAGTTATACTACTAATTACCCAATAACCACTATTTGAATCACACATACATGCACACACACACAGTTAGCAAGAACAACCATTATTTTACAGGACATTACAATCTAAGTAAAAAGAAAGGTAATTTTTTTTTTTTAGCTGCAAGGCCAATATTCTCCAAGAGTTCAACTACTATTCAGGTTCAAATCCACCCAGAGGTGCCTTGGAGAAAGGCTTGGCAATATACTTCCAAAACACCAGCCAATGAAAACCCTATGGAGCACAGTTCTACTCATACACATGAGTTTGCCATGAGTTGGGGTTGACTCAGTGGCAACTGGTTTTACTATGTAGAGAAGTATTCATTTTCTTCATGTAGCTACTAATTCTTTTGAAATTATTCCACAACTGCTAATCAAAAGGTTGGCAGTTTGAACCCATCCAGGGGCACCTCAGAAGAAATGCCTGGCAATCTACTTCTGAAAAATCACAGCCTTGGAAGCCTTGTGGAGCACAGTCCTACCTTCCAACACATGAGGTCACTATGAGTCAGAATCAACTTGACATCAATTGGTTTGTCTTTGTTTTGTGTTTCTCATAAACAAGAAAGGACATATTGCTGAATTGAATTATACTGATGGCTCTCCCTAACCACATAAAGACTAGTCTCAGCTTTAAATACTCATTCTCATATCCAGTCTCTGGGGGAAGAGAAAGGAATTGGTACCATTCTTCAGATTCAACTTGTATTAAGACTTTTTTTCCTTACCAAAAAAAAAAAGTTTTGCCTAGCCACCCTTATCATAAACCAATTGTTTTCTACATTTGTTACAAAATGTTTCTTTATTTGGCATATTTATTCTTTATGATATCAGTCCTAGTCAAGGGCTACTTGTCAAAATATAGGGGTTACAGTAAAGTACCCACTCAGAACTTGGAAATAAGGAAAATGAAGTTAACCTTAGTGTTTAACTAGTAAAATTCTCACATAACAATTTTCTATCTGAAACAGTAAACCAAGAGATTATCTCAAATTTATATCTAAGAAATTGGGGAATTTCTGAAATACCAGTTAACAATCATCTATAATATAGATTCTAGTAATATAGTAAACAGAAACCAAATAAATTGTTTAGTATCCATATTTTTTAGTATATTGGTTCAGCTGCTGTAACAGAAACCCAAAGCAAAGGGCTTAAATAAGGAAGAGGTTTATTTCTCTCTCAGAGGGAAAAAAAAGAAAAAAGTCAGATAGGCAACCCTGGCTAATATGGAAGCTCTACAATCATCAGTGACCCAGGATGCTCCTATCATGCTGTTCTACTATGTCAACAGCCTGCTTCCATCTCGTGTGTAAGCATGACTGTCCAGGTCCCCTATTACGTTCATATTTGAGCAAACAGATGGAGGAAAGGGAAAAGAGCACCCCACCTTCCTTTAAAGGTATGACATGGAAGTTGAATATAGCACTTCTTCTCACATCCCATTGGTCAGGACTTAATCACAGAGCCACAATAAGCTACAAGGTAGGCTGGGAAATAGTCTTTAGATGGGAGGTCATCTGCCTAGTTGAAATTTAGGGACTCCATCATTTAAAGGAGTGGAAAATATATTAGGAGACAATTAATAGTGCCACAGAATACTATTTGATGAAAAAAAAAAAATTGAACAGAAGGAAGGTAATCAGACTAAGAAAAGAGAAGATGTGAAAAGTAACAAGTTGGCAATGTCCTCCTAAGTACTACAAGAATAAATGGTGCTTTCAAAAGGTACAGACAACAAAGGTAAACACTTTTACACACACCATACTGCATTATTAGTACTAACAAACATCAATCTAAGGGTGAATACATACATAGACTGGCTAAATAATCAGGCAAAAGGGAATATATCCATGATCATATATAAGTTTGACAGACAATATTTCTATATATGTACTCATATGTGCTATAAGAATGTCCAGATACATAATAGAACTAATAGAGGGCAAAGTTATAATAACTTCTTAGCCACAGCCAAACACCATGAGAGAGAGAATCACTGGGCTCATGGCCTTGGGACCATGGTTGTGTGCACATCAAGCTCAATTGGCATAACATGCTACAAAAAAAATTGTTATATATTAAAAAAAAAGATGTTGCTTTGGTGCATAGTGACTGGGGTCTTAAAAGCTTGCAAGCTGCCATCTAACATGCAACAATTGGTCTCTTCTCCTCATCTGGAGCGAAGAAGAACAAACAAAATTAAAGACACATGGAAACAATTAGTCCAAGGGACTAGTGGACCATGGGAACCTCTGTCTACAGGACCCTGAGACTAGAGGAACTAGATAATGCCCAGCTACTACTGACAACCACTTGAAAAAGGATCAAAATAGGAGATCTTGGATAGAGTGGGAGAAAACTGTGGACTAGAACTCAAACTCATAAAAAAAAAAAAAAAAAACCAGGCTGGTGGGAAAAGAAAAAAAGATTGGTGAAGCCTCTGAGACAATGGCCCCTAGTCACCCTTCAGGTCTGGAATTGAACTCACTCCCATGGCTTCCAGCCAAACAATAGACAGGCCTACATGGTGAATAATTACACCAGGTAGGTACACTCCTTAGAACAATCAGCCACAGAAGATCAGAAAGGCAGCATTTGCACAGGGAGTTAGCGCAGAAGGCAAGAATGCATAGGAAAGAAGGACATGGGGAAAAGGTAACCATAGGGAGGAAATGGGAAAAGCTGTCACATTGTGGGGATTGCAATCAATGTCATGAAACAAAATGTGCATTAACTGTTGTATGGAAAATGAATTTGTTCTATAAACTTTCACCTAAATCTATATATCCTAAAAAAGTGAGAGCTGTGACAAGAACAGACATATGCACACCCACGTTCATTGCAGCACTATTTACAATAGCCAAATGATGGAAACAAACTAGGTGTCCATCAACTGAGGAATGAATAACCAAACTATGGTACATACACACAATGGAATACTATGCAATGCTAAAGAATAATGTAGAATCTGCAAAACACCACATAAC
>NW_006921623.1:12878054-12914856 GCF_000298275.1 Orycteropus afer afer | reverse complement strand
AAAAAAAAAAAAACTTTCACCCAAATCACAAAAACAAATAAATAAATAAAAAGAATAAATTGTCCCTTGTCAGGTTGATGTACTTTTCAGATAGATCTCAGTTGTGAAGATGGACAGAGCCGACTATCATAGCATTAACTTTCAAGTTATATAACTAATTCCCCTTGTTCTGATTCCATGCTCTGAGAAATTTTCTCATGCCCACAGAGAAAATATATGCTCAACAGGCCAATGCAAACATCTGGTTTACCTAGCAACTATATTTGTCAACATATATTTATATTAGCCTCTTGGTTAAATTGAGTTTGAGCTTGCCAAACTAAGGATTGGACCCTGGACCAAGATAATTTTACCAAGATAAATTCCACTTTGTGAGCCAATTAGACTTTCCCTGGTGACACTTCGCTCCATTAATAGATAGAGGTAGCTATTGCTGCGACAATATTGCATAACCAAGTAGCCAAAACAACAACCATTTACTATGGCTCACACACGTGCGCATCAGCTGGAATTTGGCTGATCTTGATTTGGCCAGACAGCTCTACTTCAAGCGAGAGTGTCTTGGGCAGCTCTGCTTCTCACTACAAGTCTATTGATTAAAGAAGCTCTTCTCCATGTATCATCCTTTTTAGACTAGTGGGATATCTAGTGATACTTGAGAGTGGCCAAGAATCGAGAGAACAAACAAAAACATGTGAGACCTTTTATGGTCTAGGTTCAGAAACTTCTGGCTCATTCTAACAGCCAAGTAATCAGCTGAACACAAAATCAAGGGGAGGGAAAATATATTTTGCTCCTTTAGTGAGAGGAACCATAAAGTCACATGGTAAAGGGCAAGAATATAGGGAGGGCTAAAGAACTGGGCTCTGGCAGCATAGTACCTAAGGAACCTGACTGCTAACCAGAAGAAGGCTGGTGATTCAAACCCACCAGCCACTCCTCGGAAGGAAGGTTGGACAATCCTACTTCTGTAGTGATACTGCCTCGGAAACCCAAGGAGGGGTCGCTATGAGTCGGGGCCAACTCGACAGCATATAACAATAACAACAACAACAAAGAACTGGGGGCAATAATGCAAGCTACAACACTAGGTTAACTGGTATACTTTAACAAAGTCAATCTGGACCAAGCTCTAGGGTATCAAAGGGACTCAGGGCATGATGTAAATGTTTGGGCCAAATGAACAGCTTCTGTCAGTTGTAGTAGAGTAATCTTGTGAATAAATCATTTTCAGTAGACATTTGGTTCTGTGCCCAATTATCTGTATACTTCCATAAAAATCTGTTGCATCTAACCCTCATAAAAGTGTTAAGATAACTGATAATGTTATCAAGAGTTAAATGAGTGTTAAGATAACTGATAATGTTATCAAGAGTTAAATGAAACTTTGAGGGACAAAGGTGCTTACTGAAGACCACACAGTAAGTGAAAAAAAGCAGGATTTGAAAAAGAGCATCAGATGCCAACTCAAGCAGTTCTTTTCATTATAGCAGTTCTCTTTTCGAATGTTTTGATAACCAGGAATTTCTAGAAGGAATGTGTGTTGAATGTGAGACAGTCTAATGAGGACATAAAGACAGGCTATAAACAAACTTGCCATAATGGTCACTCCTCATCCCACTGATGCTGCTGTTTTCTGCCGTAGCTGAGCTTCCCCACATTATCAGCTGACTCTAAAATAGATCCCTTCCACCTGGATTCAGGCTTATATGCCTAGAACTGCAGTGGCTCAAGGCCTAAGGAACAGCTCTACTTTCTTGATTTGGAAAGCAAGATGAGTAAGAAGAAACAAGCTGGGACCAAAACCCAGTCGTCCATGGAGCAGGTAGGGTTTCTGCTAAGCTTCACACAGCTTGGTTATGTGGGGAAAGGCAAAGAAATTAGATTGCTTTTCTCTCACTTAGTAGTCTTTGGACAAGGGACTGACTTTGTTATTCACATAGAATTGAAATTGCTTTGTTTACTCTAAGAAACATACCCCCAAAAAAACTAAACCACTGCTATAAAGTGGATTCCAACCAATAGCCACCCCCTCGTTAGGTTTTTGAGGAAATAAATCTTTATGGAAGTAGATTGCCCAGTCTTCCTTCTGCAGAGTGGCTGGTGGGTTTGAACCACCAACCTTACAACACAAATTACTGTGGAAGCTAGATGAGGGAGCATACATTGAGGGCTGAGTTGGTTATGAAACTTTCCAGAGAAAATGGAGTTATTCTTTCCTCAGAGAGTCATCTCCCTTCTACCACCAGTAGAAGGCTGAGCTCCATAACCTTCACTCCCAGCTCCCAACGTGTGGCTTGTAAAAAACAAAATCATTTCCTTGCTGAGTTCAGGAATACCCTTTGGCTCCTGGTGGAAGCTGCTCTCCTGTCAGCCAGGAGAATTCCACCTTAACTATCTTATCTTAATGCTACCCATGCTATGCCCCATAACTTGTCTTCCCTGCGTGCCTTCCCTGTCTGCTACTCCTGCTGAGGCATCTGTTCTCTGTATGGACCATCCCTTTCTTAGGAATAGCACAGAGATTGCAGCCCACGGACCCTCAAGTAGGTCCAGGTGCCTAGCCTCTTCCACTGGCCCACTTGTAGAATCTAGGGCGCTGGGTGAACTTGGAAATGCTGGGCTAGGTGCGCTGGGGAAGTAGGCGCAAGATGTTGTCCTGTTTTTATTGGCAGTGCACTCTTCATCAAATGTCAGAGAAACCACCTCCTCTGCCTTGATCTCTAAGCAAGCGGCTGAGCTCCCTGGAAGGCTAGAGGTGGGGGTATGGCTCCCCTCCGCATCTCACTCCCCTAAGGCCAGCCCTTGGGCTGGAGCCGAGCGCGCTGGAGGAGGCGGTCGGACGAGGCTGACCGAGGCCGACCGGGCAGCGGGGCTGCCCTCCCCGCAGTGACGTCCCAGGGGGCGGAGAAGCGGCGGGCTGGCCTCTTCCCAGTGCCCAGTCCGACGGTCCTCTGGAGATGCTGCTGCTGCCATCCGCGTCACACTTACAGCACACGCCGTTACTCTTCCGCCTGCTCCACCGCGGTAGCGCCCAGGCGTCGGAGGGGGCGTCGGAGCCGGGCCATGCAGCCAAGAGCCCTGCTGCTGGCTGCGCTGCTGGCCTTACTGCTGGCGGAGCCTCGGGGCGCGTCGGGCCGCCTGCTGAGCGGTGAGTGCGAGCGCTGGGGCGAAGCAGGGGCGCAAGCGGCCTGGGCAGGTGCTCCTCCTGCACTCTAGCTGCTGATGACCCCCTCTCGGTGACCGCGCCTCTTCCATGTCCCTCTCCCGGGTGGGGGGGGGTGGCATTGCCCTCCAAGCTCCCGGGTTTGGCCCTCCAGCGCCCCCTGCTTCCGGGGGAGCGACTGCCGGGCGCCTGAGCCTGTGTACAGTATCCCCGAACGCACGCGATCCGCATAGATTACTAGGGGTTGGTAGACGTAGGCTGGACGGGGCAGCGGGCAAACTTGCTCCAGAGACGCCTCCAACGAGCGCGGATCGGGAGTCCCCGAGATCCTCCAGCGGGACGGGCTCACTAACTAGCTCTCACCTCCCGCCCACTGGGAGAGGCAGCCTGGCAAGCAGAGGGCACAGCGGGGTTTCGGGATCCGCGGTGAGCGCTGTGAAAACCCTGTCTGTTAACTACTGATCTCTGCTTGAGGGCGAAGGCTGGTTGCAGTGCTTGAAATGAGATGGCTTAGAGAGCGGGAAGCAGGGGCCCTGGTGGCGCAATGTTTAAAACGCTCGGCAGAGGTCAGCAGTTGGAACCCACCAGACTCTTTATGGGAGAAAGATGAGGCAGTCTGCTTCCATAAAGATCTACAACCTTGGCAACGCTGTGAGGCAGTTCTCAGTCCTACAGGGTCGCTGAGTCCGAAAGGACTCCATGGCAGTGGGTTTGTCGTGGTTATGTAGAGACCGGGAAATAAGCCTATTTCTCGCGGAGGAGCTCCGCCTAACTCCGGTCAATGACTCTCTTTGCTTCCTTCCTCCTATCCTGTCACTGCAGCCACGGACTTGGACCTCAGAGGAGGTACAGTGTTCTGAATTCTTGCCTTTCTAGTTACTGTCTGCCCGGGGTAGGGAGGTTGGGGGTAGAGGGTATGGCCATGCCCCTTTCTTAGGCCCCCATCACGGGCGCCGGCTCAATGAGAGAGACGGAAGACCATAGAAACTGCTTCCACTCTCAGGTATCTCTGCTTGTGAAGCTGATTTAAAGAATCTAAAACTGGTTTTAGGATGGAGTGGAGTGCGAGGTTGTAAAAGGGGAGAGTAGCCAAATTAAGCTGCTCGGGTTAGGACTACATTGGCTCTGTCCTTGGTGGAGGGGTAGGAGGGGGACAGAAGGCCGCCCGCCCTTCCCCTTCCTGCAAATGAGAGAACACTTCCTGAAGGCAGGGGGGACCAGATGCGCCCTCGGGCCTCCGTCCAGCTTTGGCTCTCTCCGGTACCCTTCAGCTGACTCGTCATGTGTGGCCAGGCTGAGACCACACATGAAACACGCTTAAGGTGTTATTTTTCCTTTGACAATGTAAAAGTGGGGGCTGCCAGTAAATTCAACTCCAGCTTATGTTATGTAGGTGGCCAGGTTGGTGAGTTCCTCTTTCTAGTCATTCTCCTTGCCTCTGCTGCAGGATTTGGAACCCCTTAAGGAATCCTAGGGTAGTGCCTAAGGCACTTGACTGCTAACCAGAAGGCTGGCTGTTCAAATCCACCAACCACTCCTCAGAAGGAAGGTTGGGCAATCTACTTCTGTAGTGATACCACCTCAGAAACCGAGAAGGGGTTACTATGAGTCAGGTCTGACTTGAAGATACATAACAACAACAAGGAATTGCAAGGGATCCCTCCTAGCTCAGTGGTTAAAGCACTCTGCTGCTAACTGAAAGGTCATTGGTTGGAACCTACCAGACACTCAGCAAGAGAAAGATGTGGCAGTCTGCTTGCATAAAGATTTACGGCCCTGAAAAACCTTTGGGGCAGTTCTACTCAGTCCTATGAGTGAGAATGACTCCACACAGTGTTTTGGGTTTTAAGGAATCACTGATGGTCAGCCGGCCCAGTCTCCTCCTTAGGCAGCTCAAAGCCACAGCCTGTCTGGCTGCTGTTCTCCAGCCTCTCTGGAATACCTCTTTGATAAGACAGTCCTGCTTTTTGAGGCCTCCTACTTTGCTGGAGATGGGGCAATCTACTTCCGTAGTGATACCGCCTGGGAAACCCAAGGAGGGGTCGCTATGAGTAGGGTCCGACTCAACGGCACATATCAACAACAACAACTTTGCTGGGAAACAAGTCCATTTAGACTGGTCAACAGCAGAAGAATGACAGGGACCGAGAAAAGATGCAAAATCCTATCACTTGTTACTTATTAGAATTTCTATACAGAATTGATGAGAGAAATTGAAAATAAAAATTCACAGGAGCCTTCTGGGCTTATCTTTGTGTGCTCTGTTCCCAGTTAGCATAGATAATGCAGTTAACTGTGGCATTTTGCCCATTATTCTGGAGAGTTTGGGGAATGATGAATGCCATCTGGCTCCCTGCACAGCTGCAAAATAAGTTGGGAAAATGAGACCATTCCAGGCGGGCTAGTAAGAGGTTCCCCCAAACCAAATCCCTTATCCCTCACTCTGGCAGCAATTTACACCCACAACCCACAATTTGGCCCTCAAATTGCAGGAACTATCCCCTAGTTGAAATCTTGTTTTCACTTTTGTACACTTAGCTTTAGAAACATGCTATGTGATCTTGTGGGATAGAAACTGACATTTGTTTCTGTATCCCCAGCACCCAGCACAGTGCCAGGCACAGAGCATACATTCAATCAATGTTGATTGACCAGAGGAGTAACAAGGCTAATATTTCTGGCACAGCAAGACATCGGCCACCCAAAGATAAGCTAGAGCAGTGGTAAATGATTTATTATTCACTCCTCAATATAATCCCATCCATTTGTCTGAGATGGTCTGCGGCCCTTCATGTATCAGTCAGCCAAGACACATTACATGGGTTCCCAGTACAATTTGAGCCTGGGGTAGACCCAGAGCAAGCAGTTTAGTTCAATAATTCCCAGCATGACTTTGTAATTAGATCTGGGTTCTAACTCAGGCAAGGCCACTGATAGCTGTGTGACTTTAGCCAAATCACTTAATTTCTCTGAGCCTTAGTTTGCTCATCTGTAAAACGGGACATAAACAATACCTGCAAACCAAAACCATTGCTTTTGAGTCAAATTCCAACTCCTAGCAAACCTGTAGGACAGAGTAGAACTGCCCCATAGGGTTTTCAAGGCTTCTTTACAGAAGCAGACTGTCCCATCTCTCTCCTATGAAGCTGCTAGTGGGTTTGAACAACTGACCTTTTTTTTTTTTTTTTTTTTAATTAGGATTTGGGTGAAGATTTACAGAGTAAATTCACTACAACTGACCTTTTTGAGCAGCTGAATGCTTAACACTGCACAATCATAGCTCCTTACAACAATACCTACAGTTGGGGGCTTATTATGAGGATTAAATGAGATAAAATATGTATGTAAATGTAAAACCCTTAGCATCCCAAATCCATTGTCAGTCAAATCAATTCTAACTATTAGCAGCCCCATAGGATAGAGTAGGGCTTCCCAGGCTGTAATCTTTATAGCAGGCTGCCACATCTTTCCAGAAGCAACTGAGGGGTTCAAATTGCCAGCCTTTCATTTAGCAATTGAGCATTTAACACTGAGTCACCGGGGCTCCTGCTTTTAACATAGTTCTTGGCATATAGTAAGAAGTCAGAAACCTTAGCTGCTTTCTATGAGCCCTGGTGGTACAGTGGTTAAGTGCTAGGCTGTTAACTGGAAGGTATGCAGTTCAACCCCACCCAGCAGCTACACTGGAGAAAGACCTAGCAATCTGCTCCCATAAAGACTGCAGCCTAGGCAACCCTATGGGGCATTTCTACTCTGTCACATGGGGTCACTATTAGTTGGAATTGACTCCATGGCACCCATTAACAACCACAGGTATAGCTATAGGCAGGATCACAGGGATGATTGTCAGATGACAACCTCAAGGATCTGATGCTGTTAGCTCCTGGTTACACCAGAGACTGACTGAATTCTCAGTCCTGCTAGATTGGAAGAAGGTTCCAAGGTAGAGGAAGGCACACTTGACTTTGGATTGCCTCTCTTACATGAATGAACCACCAAACAGAAATACTTACTTTGAGCCACACTATTCCCTTAGACTCTCTACTGGCATGGAAGACTTATTTATATGTCTTTAAGTGAATTCATAAAGCTTCATATCTCTCTCTTTTAAAGGTTAGTTAAAAAAAAAAAAAAAAAAGCCTCCTTAATGGAAATAAACAGTGCATTGAAACAAAACATGGAGTCACTACACAATATAGGCATTGGAGTGTAAATCACTGCATCTCCATGCTGGAAGGGATATTAATTGGCTCTGAGAACCCTAACTGACATTGTAACAGTGGAGTGATGAGTAATCAGGATTTCTGCTCAGTTGTACTGTATTCAGATACCTCCACCTCCAAGCCTCCCTGCCCTGGTATACTCTTTGGGATGCTGAAACAGGTTGACTTCTTTTTTTCTAGGGCAGCCGGTCTGCCGGGGAGGGACTCAGAGGCCTTGTTATAAAGTCATTTACTTCCATGATGCTTCTCAAAGACTAAACTTTGAGGAAGCCAGAGAAGCCTGCATGAGGGATGGGGGCCAGCTAGTCAGCATCGAGTCTGAAGATGAACAGAGGCTGATACAAAAGTTCATCGAAAACCTCTTGGCTTCTGATGGTGATTTCTGGATTGGGCTCAGGAGGCATGAGGAGAAGCAAAGCAATAGCACACCCTGCCCGGACCTGTATGCTTGGACTGATGGCAGCACATCAAAATTTCGGTAAGTGTGGGGAATCCACAGTGGCTGACTTAAAAAGGAGGCAGGTTGGGTATATACCCCAAAGACCTGAAAGAAGGCATTCAAACATATACATGCACACCAATGTTCATAGCTTATCATTCATAGTAGCCTAAAGGTAGAAACAATCCAAGTGTCCATCAACAGATGAATGGATAAATGAATCATGGGCTAATCCATTCTCATTATGCACAGATTTTTCTATAAAATCTCCCAGAAAATGTTGAATTAGCAAATACTGAACCAGCCTTGTTCAGCGTCAGTTGAAAATGTTATAAAAGGCAACTCACATTCCCCCTCACTCTGTGCACTCACAAGTCCATGAATGCCTAGCAAAGGACCATGAATATTGACTTTGAGTTTACAAATAGATTTTAGCAAATAGGCAAATTTGAAAATATGGAATCCACAAATAATGAGTTGACTGTAAATACTGTATATACATACAATAGAATATTCAGCCATAACAAAAAATGAAGTTACATGCTACAATATTACCACCACCTGTTGCTGACCAGTAGATTCCAACTCATGGTGATCTCATGTATGTCAGGATAGAACTGTGCTCCACTGGGATTTCAATGCCTGACTTTTCCTAAGTAGAACCCTAGGTCTTTCTTCTGAGGTACCTCTGGGTTGACTCCAACCTCCAACGTTTCAATTAGCAGCCAAGTGCACTAACTGACTGTGCTATAACATTAGGCTGAGTGAAATAAGCCAGGCACAAAAGGATTAATATTATATGATCCCACTTACATGAAAAATCTAGAATAAGCAAATTCATAGAGCCAGAAAGTACGTTAGAGGTTACCAGGAGCTGGGGAGAGGAAAGAATGGGGAGTTACTGCTTTTTTCTGTTTGAGGGTAATGAAAAAGTTTTAGAAATAGATAGTGGTGATGGTTGCACAACATTGTGAATGTGATAAACCAAAAAAATCAAACCTCTTGCTGTCAAGTTGATTTCAACTCATAGTGACCCTGTAGGACAGAGTAGAACTGCCTCATAGGATTTCCAAAGCTGTAATCTTGTGGAAGCAGCCTGCCACATCTTTCTCCTGTGAAGCAACTGGTGGGTTCAAACCACCAACCTTCTGGTTAGTTACTGACTGCTTCACCATTGAGAGCTCTGGTAGTGTAGTGCCTAAGGCACTTGACTGCTAACCAGAAGGCTAGCAGTTCAAACCCACCAGCCACTCCTTGAAATGAAAACAGGGCAATCCACTTCCGTAGAGATAATTGCCTTGGAAACCCAAGGAGGGGTCACTATGAGTTGGGTCCGACTTGATAGCACATAACGACAACAACAGCTTCACCACTGCGCCACCAGGGCTCCTCATGAATGTGATTAATGCCACTGAATTGTACACTTAAAAATTATTAAAATAACTTTTATGTTATATATTTTACCACAACAGATTTCTCCAAAAGGAGGCAGGCTGGATCCACAGTACCAGATCAGTGAGGAAGAGAAGGCTCAGCTAAGCAGAACCCATCCAGCTAGCCAAAGCCCTGAGAAGGTTACCTCCTGCTAAGATAATAACACCCTTTCTTGTCTGTTGGTCCCTGGACACAAGATCCCAAAATGCCCAAATGGCAGCCATAGCTTATAGTTCAATAAGACTCCTGTTATGTCCTTTAGCAGAAGTATTCCTCCTTTGGGAACCAGGACTTCTAAACCCCATGTTGCAGAGACAACAAGCACAAATTCCCATCACTAATAGTGATGGTTAAGTGGAGTTCCTCCTGCTTTTACCCCATAGGCTAAGGAACCAATGTAGGATTGTACCAACCACCAAATATGTATTCATATATTTGGGAACTGGGGACTGACCACTGGGTGGATTCTTTTGTGAGCTAGACCAGGGTCAGTACTCCATTTAAGAATTAGTACCAATATGTCCCCACTCTAATGGGAGACCTTGATGATACTTTGTGTCTTCAGGAATCATTGTCAACTTCCATGGTAATATTTGTGTATACTCCTTTCCCCAGTGTAAAGTAGCCTGAGCAAATGGCCTAAGTACCTTTGGGGGAAGAACAGGGGAGACAATTACCATATTCACCTCCCTTCAGGGCTCTTTCTCCTGGAGACCTGGTCTTTCCCTCTAATTAGTGGGTTCTGAGTCTGAAAACTGGCTCAAGTCAAGAAACTATATGCCCAGCATAATGTTTCATCCATCCATGAAATGAAATAATATAAAGCCGTAAGGTCAGTGGGAGGGGAACAAGGCAAGTCAAGGCAAGAGGCCCCCAATGGTGTTGGAAACTGAGCTAGAGGTAACTAATGAGGTACAAAGCCCAACCTCTTATCTTTTTAGCAAATTCAACCCAGTGGGAGCCGCAAAGGATTTTCCTTTCAGTTAGACATCAACATGGGACTCAAGCAGAGCCAAACTGAGGTGCTGGCAAGAGGTCTGTCTGTTAACTGTCTCTTTCCTGAGGAGAGGCTCTGACAAGAGCTAGGCAGAACTGCAGGGCCCAGCTAAATAGTCTGAGAACCATAGCTTCAGAGGGAAACTGGACCCAGGGTGGGTGACCAGGCAGATTACAAAGCCCAGCCCTGAGCCAACATATGGGGTTGGGGCTCACAGCACTTAGACACTCTATAGTATCCAAGACTTTAACCTGGCACCAACATATCCAACTAGATGGCTGTCATTGTTAGTTGCCATTGAGTTGGCGCCAACTAATGGTGACTTTATGTATATCAGAATGAAACATTGCCAAGTCCTGTCCCATCTCTGGGAGCTCTGGTGGCATAGTGCTTAAGGCATTTGAGTGCTAACCAGAAGGCTGGCAGTTCAAATCCACCAGCCACTCCTCGAAAGGAAAACAGGGCAATCCACTTCCGTAGAGATAATTGCCTTGGAAACCCAAGGAGGGGTCACTATGAGTCGCAGATCCGACAGCAATGAGTTTGGTTTTTTTGGTTGGTCCCATCTTCATGATCATGCTGTTTGTACTCATTATTGTGGCTGTTGTGTTGATCCATCTCATTGAGGTTTTCCCTCATTTCCCTGACCCTCTACTTTGCCAAATATGATGTCCTGTCCAGAGTACCCTCTACATATCACTTGCAAATGCAACTGGCATTTGCTTCCAGATCGTTTAAGGGTTTTTAATTGGCTGTAAACCCATAGTGTCACCCAGACTCTTCCATCCTATCTGACTTAGATCTAAACTTGATCTAAACTTAGATCTAAAGTGATTTTTCATCTGTCCCTGAAGTCTTTCTAATCTGTTTCTGATTGGTCTTTCCTGATGACCTGTCCAAATTAAGCAAGACAAAGTCACCCCATCCTACTTCTAAGGAGCATCAAACCTTATGGATAACCAAGTGGTCAAGAACAAAAACCAAATCCACTGCCATCGAGTCAATTCTGATGCATAGCAACCCCCATTGGGTTTCCAAGGAGGTAAATCTTTGTGGAAGTAGATTGTCTAGTCTTCCTTCCAAGTGGCAGCACCACTTAATTCTAAGTACCACTGGATAGCAGAGCTGTCTGATGTGTCCTTTCAGGGAGCTGAGGCTGATGGAGTAGGAGGAGGAGGGGAACATCATCATCAGACTGCTCAGTTGAAAACAACCAAAAAATGGAAAAAGACCAAATGAACCTCCCCTAAGACAAGAGTTCCCACCCCCTCACCTGCTTTGACAGCCTCTGCATTTTGGAAAATCTTGCTCAGATGCCTGAATTTCTCCCTACTTATAAACACTCAGCTGCTAACCAAAAGGTCAACTGTTCAAACTCACCAGCCCATTCCATGGGAGAAAGATGTGCGATGTGCTTCTGTAAGGATACAGCTTTGAAAACCCTATGGTGCAATTCTACTCTGTCCTATAGGTTTACTATGAGTTGAAACAGACTCTACGACAATGGGTTGTTTTTGTCCCCCCCTCCTCAGGATTAGGAAAGCAGTTGTGGTTGTTGAAGCAGAGATGAGAGGAGAGCAAGCACAAGCTCTGGATGAAATAAGCCATGCCTCTTAGTGCAGCTGATCTCTCAAAAAAAAAAAAAATATAAAAATAGATATATATGTACATACATAAACAAAACCCAATTAGCAAAAACCAAGAAAGAAATCAGATCATCCAGACTGGTCCTGTTAGTTACTTTTTCTCATAATAACTTTGCAGACAACATATGGTGATATATTCCTCCCTGCAAAGAGGTTGTGGTAAGTGTCAGAAAATTGATGGTGACATCTGTGTTAGAAAGCAAGCAGTTCTACTTATTGGCAGTCCTTCAATTCCTCTTTTACTCTATATCATGTTCAGAAACAGAATCTGAAGTTCATGGCTTGCTGGAACCTAATGGGAAATAAAGGCTTTGAAGTTTTGAGGTATCCTCCCCTGTTGCCTTTACTCTTGACCCCTTTCCTGCAGGAACTGGTATGTGGATGAGCCATCCTGTGGCAGTGAGGTCTGCGTGGTCATGTACCATCAACCATCAGCACCCCATGGCATCGGGGGCCCTTACATGTTCCAGTGGAATGACGACCGATGCAACATGAAGAACAACTTCATTTGCAAATATTCCAATGGTAATGAATCCACTCCAAGCTATGCAAGTGAATTCTCAGCCTCTTCTCTCATTTCATAAGCAGCTGCTAGTACTGATTTGTGTCTCTCTGGGAAAGCTTGTTGCAAATACCAGCAATGTTAAATGTTTGGAGTTCTTGTCAAAAGAAACATAGTGGCATGTTCTTGGTGAGGAGCATTCTTACAAAGGAAAGGGGCATCAGCTGAAGTAAGGGATAGAGAAAGAAAAAGGTCTGATTTATTATGATAAAGCAAGAATTATTAAAACTTTCAGGACATAAAAAGCTCTCTACATGCACAACCCCAAATTCCTATTCTTTCTAACCGACCATTGCTCCTCAAGTCTTCTGATGGCTACATGAGATTATTTTCTGGGTTTTTAAGGAAACAGTAATGATCAGAGGAGGTAGAACACAGAATACAGACAGTCCCAGGATTACAAACGAGTTCCAGTGCTAAATCTGTCTTTAAGTTATATTTG
Source organism: Orycteropus afer afer (assembly GCF_000298275.1). Taxonomy (NCBI): domain Eukaryota; kingdom Metazoa; phylum Chordata; class Mammalia; order Tubulidentata; family Orycteropodidae; genus Orycteropus; species Orycteropus afer. Next base: position 12,901,947 of record NW_006921623.1, on the reverse strand, counting down.
TATGTAAGTTGGAACAGTTAGGTACAGTTCATATTTAATGTCAGCAATGTATGTCTTAGTATACAGTATTTAGTGCACCTTTCTATGCATAAAAAAATTATAGAAGCACTTCCAGATACACTAAAATGTCTTTAACAAAATAATGCCATAATAATAGCAATAGTGTTTTGCTACATGTCACAAAGTAGCACCCCTTTGTTATCAAGGGCAGATTACCCAATAAGCAAGGTAAGTACAGGCTTATTTGTGCTTATTTACTAATCTGTGATGATGTGGATTCCACCACATCATGTGGTTAAAAAAAAAAAAAAAGGTGAAACTGTTCACTGCTGATTAGTAAATTAGCACAAATAAATCCATGCTTACCTTGCTTATTAGGTCCTCAGCCCCTGTCAGGGATTGTAAATTTGAAAAGAGGTTTTGATTCTGTAGGAAGGTGCTTTGAGGCTGGGAGAGAGACAGATGTTAGCCATACCTATTATGTGGTGAATCTTAGCAGAATCTTTGATGTGGTGAAAATATGTAAAATTGTTCCCTACAGATTAGTAAACAAACACAAGGTAACCCTGTGTTTACCTAGTTTATTGGGTAATCTGACACTGTTTATTATTACAAACCATTGTATGTACCTCAAAATTTTAATATAATAGGCTTGGGGTTGGCCGCTGGGTTTGTAACTACAGGTTTGAAGTAAGTCAGACGTTTGTAGCCTGGGGGCTTTCTTTCAATTGTTTCACCAGCATTGGACAGAGAGAGCAAGCACTTTAATGATCAGACTTAAACTCCCCGGAGGACCCTCTACATAAGCCTTGCAAATACAATTTGCATGTGCTTCCAGATATGTTAAGGGTTTTGAATTGGCTACAAACCCATAGTCTGAATTTTTCAGACTCTTCCATCATAACTGGCTTAGATCTAAATTTGAAGTTATTTTTGATCCTTCCCTGAAGCTAACTGCTTGGCCTCAAGTCTGCATTCTTTCCTGGCAGGAATAGAATGACTTCTTAGTTGTACCTAGTTTAGGACTAAATAACCCTGTCATTTTTAAATGGTTCACATTTGACTGTGCTTTCCTGCAGTTTTGCTGCCAAGAGGTGTTGTTACTTTTCACCCCCTCAGATGAATCAGTGACCTGCCCCTCTCCACTTCACAGAGTTGTCTCAGGCAGGGGGACAGCAAAAGCTTAGGCTGGCTTACCAGAACAGTGAAAGCAAGGAACTTGTTGCAAACAGGCTTTCTGTCATCACATTTTATTAGCTTCCCAATTTAAAATTTTGTACTTTTAAACATTTTTTGAAATATGGAATTTGAATTTTGTTTTAATGTCCTTTTATTTTAGGACTTTGAACCTATTTGTTTGTTTGTTTTTTGCTTGTGTTTGTTTTGTGTTGTTTCGTTAACCATGCTCTATTGCTGTTGTTACTGCTCCTGAAGTTATATAAGAGAATGTGTGCCCTCTCCCCCCTTTCTGATACACAATGAAGTATTTAGAAGTAAAAGGGTGTCATATCTATAACTTACTTTCAGAAAAAAAATTACATAGATAGATAGAAAATAAGTAATTAAGCAAATGAATGTGGTAAAATGATTACATTTGGGAGATTCAGGTAAAGAATACATAGGAATTCTTTGTACTAGTTTTGCAAATTTTCACAAATCCGAAATTATTTCAACTTAAGTTGAAAAGTAACCTCCTCGGGGAAGCCTTCCAGAGCCCCTCAAAACTAGGTTAGGTGGCCCTGCTGTACGAATCATAGCACTTCACACCCTTTAACTGCCTATTTATAAGTTTGTTCCCTTTACTACATGGTTGACATGAAGTCTGAAAACATGCTGTATTTGATTAATTAATGACTGCATTTGAAGGCCACCCAGTGTGGTCCCAACAAGATGATACACCATCATCCCATTACTCCATCCACTCCAGAGTGGCAATGAGCTTGTGGAATGATAATTACTAAAGCTGGAATTGACATTGTGGCTGTGTAGAATGGACTACATGCTATCCAGATTGGAACCCCATGACCACTCCTTTTGGGGAGTGTTAAAAGCACAGATGTATTCAGTGAAAATCAGAGACAGATCATCTGAAGCAATGCATCACAGATGCATGTTCAGGGATTGATGAAAGTGCTGCATTAATGAACCATATTTATTGCAACTTTGCACAGTAGTTTAAACTATGGAGAGACAAAAAAACAAACAGATTATGTAATGTCATTGAATATAATATGGACTGTAATGAAATGAATATTAATTAATATTCTCCTGTATTTCCAGATTTTATGGCCATCCTATAGATTGTAGTGCCTTAGAGGACTGGGATCATTTCTTATTTCCTGTTGTATCCCCAGGAGCTCTGGTGGTGTAGTGCCTAAGGCATTTGACTACTAACCAGAAGGCTGGTGGTTCAAACCTTGGAAGGAAGGTTGAGCAATGTACTACTTCCATAGTGATATGCCTCGAAAACCCAAGGAGGGGTCGTTATGAGTCAGATCCGACTCAATAGCAGTGCGTTTGGTTTTAGTTGGTTGTTATCCCCACTGCCTAGCTCAGAGTTTGTCTCCTTAGTATTTTAATTTTGATTCACTTGGTCCAGTCTCTTTTCAGCTGTGAGATCTTGGGTAACTTCCTTAATTTCCTTGTTCCTCAATTTTCTTGTGTAATAAACAAAAATAATAATAGCACTTACCTCATAAGATTATGAAGATTAAATGAGTTAGTTTTTATAAAACACTTAGAGCAATGCCTGTCATATTGTAGTGTTTAAATAAGTGTTTAAGGAGCCCTGGTGGTTCAGTGGTTAAACACTTGGCTGCTACCCAAAAGGACAGCAGTTTGAACCCAGCAGCCACTCCATGGGAGAAAGATGTGGCAGTCTGCTTCCATAAAGATTTATAGCCTAGGAAACCCTATAAACTCACTGCTATCAAGTCAATTCCGACTCAGTGACCCCTTTTGGGTTTCTGAGGCAGTAAACCTTTATGGAAGTAGATTGCCCAGTCTTCCTTCCACGGAGTGACTGGTGGGTTGAAACCACTAACCTTCTGGTTAGCAATCAAAATGCCTTAGGCACTATGCCACCAGAGCTCCTTAGGAAACCCTATAGAGTAGTTCTAATCTGTCCTGCAGGGTTGCTGTGAGCTGGAATCAACTCAATAGCAATGGATTTTAATGGAATATAAGTGCTTATTTTTTTCAAATAAATAAGTAAATATGCTTCACCTCTACACATACACACACATATGGAGAGAGAATTAAAATTCCTATCCTTTCTGAATGAGACTTGAGAGTAAGGCTTGATATCCTGGCTTTAGGACTGTGATTCCTAACATCTTACCCATAAACCCCAGAGCGTCTGATCAGCATAAGAGACTCATTGTCAACAGAAGGGGATGACACACTCCCAGCAAGAGCAAAGGCATTGGATGCAGGTTGTGTCACCTGACTTTCCTGAGGCTCTTCAAAATGTTTAAAATAACTCAAGGTTCTGGGTCACCAGTCTCTGTCTCAGAGCTAGCCAGTGGTCCACTTAGCCCCTCAACTACTTTCACTGCTTGGAAATCAGGGTATGTTGTTCCCTAAAACATCCTCAATATGAATTGATAAGATGTCCAGGATTTGCTTTAAAATAATCCAGGCCAAGGGTGGGATTATTATTATTGAAACTAGATTATCCACATGTTTAATATGGTTGAAGGTTCATAATGGTGCATGGAGATTTGTAATAACAATCATTCTACTTTAGTATATTTTTGGAAATTCTCATATTTAAGTTTTAAAATATATTTTTAAAGAAAAGCACCTAATAAATCTGGGAGAGAGCTGGTCAGTTCTGATACGTCACCTCTGGTCTTTGTGCAGAAGTGATTATTTTGACTTTCCTGACCTGGTTCCTGGCATCTGCTAACACTAGATAAAGTTTTGGGTTTTTTTTCTTTTTAAATGCATTTTATTGAAATATAATTTTTGTACAGTGAAATACACAAAACTAAAGTAACACTAGATAAAGTTTGTTTGGATGACTGAATGAACAAACAAATTAATTCTGTGCTCGGGTCAATTTTGTTCAGATCATGGAAATGTAATTATTTTCGGTTTTGTTTCTTTCTACTACAGAGAAACCAACAGCTCCTTCTACAAGGCCTAGAGGTAAGCCTGTTGTTTGAGATTTGGTTTAGTTTGGGTTGTTTCCCAGCATGGTAACTGAACATTTGGCAGTTCCTGTGCACCTAGAGGCACTTCGGAAGAAAAGTCTGGCTATCACCTTCTAAAACATCAGCCATTGAAAACCCTATGCATGTAAAATAGACCCAATTGTGCTCTGACATACATGAGGTTGTCATGAGGTGGAATAGACTACATGGCAACTGGTTTGGATTTTGATTGTCTTCATAGGTTTAGAAACACATTCTTTAGACCAGATTACTCAACCAAAATAACACTGGTATTAACAGATAATTTGGACAGGTGTACACCACAGCCAGCCTTAATCTCTATAACCAAACCAAACCAAACTTACAGCCGTGGAGTCGGATCCAACTCATAGCGACCCCTCCTTGGGTTTCTAAGGCAGTATCACTAAGGAAGAACATTGCCCAATCTTCCTTCTGAGGAGTTACTGATGGGTTTGAAGTGCCAGCCTTCTGGTTAGCAGTCAAGTGCCTTAGGCTCAAAGTTGAAAAGTAATAGCTGTAAATTCAGTTTGGGATAATAATAATAATAATTTCATCTAATGAGACAGGAAGTAAGCCAACAGATAATTTATGATCCTAGTAGTGAATCACTGGCCCTTTCCCTTGGCACCTTGGTATTATATGTGCTTGATGCCAGCAGCTTGTTGACATGATCCTTGGCAGCAAGAGCTTCACCAAAAAGATGAAGACAATGAAAAGTTCTAGGGCAGAAAATTCAACCCATTACTTTTCTATCTTTATAACTTGCTCTGGTAAAATTGGCATTGCTTTTCGCATCCCACCCTGGCCCTGGTAGGACCTGAGAGAACACCTGGATTATGATGCCTTTTTTCAGGTTCCCAATCTATGTGTCTCTTTCTAGGTGATGGGACAGATCCAGCAAGCCAGCAACCCATAATTCCAGAAGATACACAGAAAGAAGATGCCCGGGAAACATTTAAAGAAAGTAAACATCTGTGTAGAACTCTCCTGACAAATAGATAATGGGACTCTTCTGATCACACATTCATTGTCAATGGTTAACAGTTCTTACTTTGTTCTTTCTCACAGCTACTAAAAAATGGAACTAGATGTCACATCTGTGTCTTTGCAAAAACTGCATTAAATGTTAGATGTCATCAGTGAAGGATGCAAATGGAGCTATCCTAAGACAATTAGACTAGACAGGAGGTGAAAAATTGACATGAAGATGGAGCCTTGGGAACCACTCAGAGAATGGAGTGGGAAGAGTGAGAGGGGCATGACTGAGAGAGTGGATATAGAGAAGAGCGAGCAGAAAGACCCAGGTTATGAGGCATAACATCCATGATTAATAGGCATCCGTGATCTCTATATGGGATCAAATTGACAACAACAACTCAAAAAGGTTAGATAGGAAGCTTAGAGGGCAATGAGTTTGTGCTAACAGGGGAGGAACTACTCAGTAAAAGGAGGTGAGAATAGTTGTACATTGAATGTAATGAATGTCACTGAATTTTACATGTAGAAACTTTTTAATTGGTGTATATTTTGCTATGTATATTCTCAACAACAAAAAATATAAATAAACTTTAAAAAAAGGCATTCATGAAACAAATAAAGGAAATGGATAAAACATTTTAGAAGATAAATCATAAAAGGTAGAAGAAAATGAGGTGATAAATCCGAGTGCTAGGCATCTGGGTTGTTGTCTCTAGGCAACCTTAAAAAAACCATTTAATTTCTCCATTTAATCATTTGTAATATAGAGTAATACTCTTCTTACCTACCTGAGAGCATTACTGTATCCATACATTGGAATAGGACGTAATGCGTGGAAATGATTTCAACAGGGACAAAGTACTGCACAAAGGTGGGCAGCGTGTTTATTGCTCCTTGTTATTATTGGAAGTATTTTAAATGTTCTTGGGGGAGGGGATTTAAAGTTGTCGGGTTTGTAGTCTCACAGAAACACAAAGGAAAGTCCTCCGGATGGTTAGGAATCTTGGATCAGTGAGAGGAGGAAGATAGTCAGCCCCCAATCCTTGATTTGCCCTGAAGCTCCTCAAGGGAAAATTCCCTGGTTCTAAGTTTTAAAGGAGCTCTGGTAGCATAGTGCCTAAGGCACTTGACTGCTAACCAGAAGGCTGGCGGTTCAAACCCACCAGCCACTCCTCGGAAGGAAGGTTGGGCGATCCTACTTCCGTAGTGATACCGCCTCGGAAACCCAAGGAGGGGTCGCTATGAGTCAGGGCTGACTCGACGGCATATAACAACAACAACAACAAGTTTTAAAGGGAGGACATCAATGGTTCAGTGGTAGAATTCTCACCTTCTCTGTGAGAGACCCAGGGTCAATTTCTGGCCAATGAAACTCACGCACACCCACCACCTGACTGTCAGTGGAGGCTTGTGTGTTACTATGATGTTGACTAGGTGTCAGTACCATCCATTGACAACTATACACATCACAATGGTCTGATCCACAACCAATCATGGGGATGGCACAGAACTGGACAGCATTTCATTCCCTTGAGCATGGATGGGGTCACCATGAGAGTTGGGCTAACTCAATGGCAGCTAACAATAAGTTTTAAAGGACCAGTGAGAAAGCAGGCTAAGAGTTCTTCACAGTCATTACTCATGGACTCAGTCAGTCTTAGCCAAAAATGATGGGAAGGCTTTAGTCTAATTCATGCACTTCATGTGGCCTTCTCTTTCCTAGTAATAACACTGGGACTTTGGTTTGCTTTCTTCTTTCTTCCCTTTCCCCACCCCACCTTTGGGAACCACAGTGACTGTCCTCAGAGGCAAAGGCATCAACAGAGCCCAAGCAACCCCTGCCTTACTAAGGGAGAGAAAGGATAAGAAAAGAGAATCTCCTGGGGGGGGAGGGGCGGGTAATTTATAAAACTTCCCACCTGAGACCCAAAAGTTCAAACTTCTTATTATTGTTGTTAAAGAGCCCTGATAGCACAGAGGTTAAGCACAGCTGCTAACTGAAAGGTTGGTAGTTCAAACCCACCAGCCACTCTGTAGGAGAAAGATGAGGCAGTCTGCTTTAGTAAATATTACAACCTTGGAAACCCTATGGGGCAGTTCTACTCTGTCCTGTAGGGTTGCTATGAGTCTGAATTGACTCGATGGCAACAGGTTAGGTTATTGTTTTTGTTAAGTGCCATCCATACAGTCAGGTTCCATTCATAGTGATCTTATGTGACAGAGTAGAACTTTCCCCATAGAGTGTTCTAGGCTGTAATCTTCACAGAAACAAATTGCCAGGTCTTTCTCCTGCAGAGCCACTGGGTCGGTTTGAACCTCCAGCCTCTTGGTTAGCAGCCGAATGCTTAAACATTGTGTCACCAGGGCTCCTTATTCCCACTATCATCTAGATAATAGGACAAGTAGAAATGCTCATTTATTGATACTAGAAAACGCTTTGCTTTCTGAGTAACTGCATATCTATTCCCTTCCAAGCATGTGCTCACACATGAACATTTCTAATGCTGAGAATGTGCACTTTTCCTTTCAGAAGCTGCCTTGAATCTTGCCTACATCCTAATCCCCAGCGTTCCCCTTTTCCTCCTCCTTGTGATCACCACAGTTGTATGCTGGGTTTGGATCTATAGAAGGAGGCAAGTAAAACCTTCTTGTGTAAACCTTTGTGTCTTCTGCATTAGGGACATTCTTTGAGATTTGGACATTGCCCTTTTCATTTCATTAAAAGCCTTGGCAGCTCCAAGAGAATCACCATTGCTGAGTTGAGAATAAATTCTCTGACAGGCTCAAAGAATTCAGACGTACTAAGCATTTTGTGCCGGAGCTCTGGTAGTGTAGTGCCTAAGGTACTTGACTGCTAACCAGAAGGCTGGAGGTTCAAACCCACCAGCCAGTCCTTGGAAGGAAGGTTGGTTAATCTACTTCCATAGTGCTACTGCCTCAGAAACCCAAGGAGGGGTCACTATGAGTCGGGTCCGACTCCACAGCAGACGACAACAACAATAACAACCAGCTTTGTACATCATTATGATAAGAGAGTGATCTTACATACTTTGTGTTGGGGGGAGGGTTTTAATGATGTGAGGGATGGGTGAAGCTGTATTATTTACCCAGCAGAGTGCTCTCATGCATGTATTTTTAATGTAATTTTACTCAGAAAATTCTTGTTGAGTGAGTGAGCAAAGGACAGGAGGGTGAGCCAAGGGGCAAACAATGGTTCCAAAATATTTTAGTAAAAATCTGAAACTAAACCACTTAATTCAAAATGAAACAGCCAAAATCCTTTTAACTGACTTTTCTTTCTGTTGTTCACACAAGTGTAGATTGCTGCAAATAGCTACACTAAGCCTCCTGGAGTACTCTTGCTATTATGGGCCACCATTCTTAGTCAAATCTAATTTAGTCAATTCTAAATTAGTCAAATCTAATTTAAGAAGTGGTGGCTCTCTTTGATTGCCAATTTAAGATGCATTAGTAAGATTCCAATGTAGGACCAACCTCAGTTAATAATAAATTCCTTATAGAATTGTTATAAGAGTTAAAGGAGATAATGCATGCAGAACTGGCATATAGAGAGCATTCAAAAAATGTTAACCTTATTATGATTGCTTTTTATTACTACCTTTTACCCTAAAGTGTAGAACTGAGTTCAAAATGTTACTAATTCATTTTCCAACTGCTTACTCTGCTGTTGGTTCTTGACTTTTGGTCCCCACCCCCCATCTGTTTAGCACGTCCCTGGGTTTTGGTGGTCCATGACTCAGAAGCTGGGGGGCTTTATCCTCTTTTGTGCCATGGACCCCTTTACCAGTCTGGTGAAGCCTGTGAACCTCTTCCCAGAATGATATTTTTAAATGCATAAAATAAAGTACATCAGATTGCAAAGGAAGCATTTATACTGATCTATTGACAGAGGGAGCTCTGGTGGTGTAGTGCCTAAGGCATTTGACTGCTAACCAGAAGGCTGGCAGTTCAAACCCACCAGCCACTCCTTGGAAGGAAGATTGGGCAATCTATTTCCGTAGCAATACTGCCTCAGAAACCCAAGGAGGGGTCACTATGAGTTGAAATTGACTTGATGGCAGTGAGTTTTTTTTTTTTAAATTGTACAGCAAAATATTTCCAAAACTGAATTTGAAATACAATAATTTTATTTTTATTTTTTTATTAATACTTCTTTATTTAATGGTAGGTATAATTATCATAGGCGGTCTGGTGGCATAGTGCCTAAGGCATCTGACTGCTAACCAGAAGGCTGGTGGTTCAAACCCACCAGCCACTCCTTGGAAGACTGAGCAATCTACTTCTGTAGAGATACCACCTCAAAAACCCAAGGAGGGGTCACTATGAGTCAGAGTCAACTCAACGGCAGTGAGTTTGCTTGTTTGTATAATTATCATAAGGTCCCTGGGTGATGCAAACGATTTGTGCTCGGCTGCTAACCAAAGGTTGGCAGTTTGAATCCACCCTGCGGCTCTGCAGAAGCAAGCCCTGGTGATCTACTTCCACAAGAAAACCCAACCCCGTGGAGTACAGTTCTACTCTGGCACACATGCAGTTGCTGTGAGTCAGACTTGACAGCCACAAGTTTACAACTGCCATAATTTTGAAGTAGAGATGAGCATAACATATATTTCAGCACATTTATAATAATGATAGTGTGATAAAAAAAAAAAAAAAGAAGTATCTGTGATTTCTGTTGGTGACAAAGCTACAGCTATTACTAATTCTACTGTAGCTTACTTTCTATGAGTCAGATCCAATTCGATGGCACCTAACAACAACAACAACTTACTTTCTACATTCATAATTGAAAAACAAAACAAAAAAAAACCCACACTCACTGCCATCAAGTTGATTCTGACTCACAGCAACCCCCACTGGGTTTCCAAGGCTGTAAATCTTTACAGAAGCAGTCTGCCCCACATTTCTTCCACAGAGTGGCTGATGGGTTTGAACCAACGGCCTTTTGGTTAGCAGCCAAATATGCATTAACCACTACATTACCAACCTCCCTTTCATCATTGAAAGACATGCTAAATTTCAATTAGAAGTGAGTTTTTTGAAAATGTGGTATTTCCCCCCACCCATTTCTATCCATAGACCCTTTGAAGGTTCTGTGGATCCCAGGATATTTACCCCTGGCCTACACTCTAGCAGCAGTGAATGATAAGAGTCCCGATTGTTTTGGCCATAGCAACACTTTGCTCTATTTTGTCCCCTCCACTCTAAAGCTCTAGCTTGTAAGTTGCAGTAGGTAGGAAGGGCACTTTGGTGAGGCTGCCCAGGATACTTTCTCTTGCCTGAACAGATGAGCACAGGGACCGCTCAGTCTCCTTATGGCTAAAATACTCAGCCCTGATTTGTTTTGTTTGTTTGTTTTTCCCCTAGAACACAGGAGCAGCCAGGTTCTAGCACAAAGGAGCAACACACCATCTGGCCATCTCCCCACCAAGGAAACAGCCCAGAACTGGAGGTTTATAATGTCATAAGAAAACAAAGTGAAGCTGATTTAGCTGAGACTCGACCAGACCTAAAGAATATTTCATTCCGTGTGTGTTCAGGAGACGCTACTCCTGATGACATGTCTTGTGACTATGATAATATGGCTGTGAACCCATCTGAAAGCGGGTTTGTGACTCTGGCAAGCACGGAGAGTGGATTTGTGACCAATGACATTTATGAGTTCTCCCCAGACAGAATGGGAAGGAGCCAGGAGTCTGGATGGGTGGAGAATGAAATATATGGTTATTAGAATGCATGAAAAAACTCGAACTGACAAGACTGGGAAAGAAAAAAAAGAAGCAACATTTTGTTTTCTACAAAGGAAAAGACTCAGAAGGTCTATGGAAATACTTAGCTTGGTGAAACTCAGATGAGGTTTTGGAGGTGAGCATGTGATCCCCATAGGCCCCTACTGGATCCCCAAGTTTTGACGATATTCCTTATTTCACCCTCTTACTCAGCTCGACCTTATGAGAAAGCACCTTGCTCAGGGTTTGGCACATAGTAGATTCTCAGCAAATACTGTTGGTATTGATTGTAGCTGTCTTTCAAGGAACAGTGCTATAATTAGCAGGGATAAGAATTGTGATGTGGAGCTTGGGCGACCTCTGGGTTCTGTTGCTCCTGCTCTTTACAGTAGCACACATAATCACAAAGAGATAGAAATTATAGCATCATTGTTGTTGTTATGTGCCGTCGAGTCAAACCTGACTCATAGCGACCCCTCCTTGGGTTTCCGAGGCAGTATCACTACGGAAGTAGGATTGCCCAACCTTCCTTCCGAGGAGTGGCTGGTGGGTTTGAACCGCCAGCAATCTGGTTAGCAGGCAAGTGTCTTAGCCACTATGCTACCAGAGCTCCCTATAGCAACATATAGGTATATATATGTGCGTGTGTGTGTATATATATATATTTTTTTTGTTTGTTTGTTTGTTTGTTTGTTTGTTATTAAGAATATACACAGCAGAACATACACCAATTCAACAATTTCTACATGTACAATTCAGTGACATTGATTACCTTCTTCAGGTTGGAAATTCTAACATCTTTTGAAAGCCCGTGGATGGTAGCAGCAGGCTCGCCTGCACATCAGCAATTCTCATATCTGGTTGTTGTTTTTTTTATTTTTTTTTTTATTTCCCCAAAGAATAAAGTCAAAAGCAGGAAGCAGAATGTTAGTCACTCTCCATCTACAGCCCTTCCTCTGCATGTGGCCTCAGGGGACCCTTTTTTTCTTCCTCGGAGCATCCAAACTTGGAAATAGCCAACTTAGAAACACTTTAGAAACTAAAAATGAAATTTGAGTCTAAGCTTCTAGGCTTATTTCTCCTCTCATCCCTGGTACTGCATATCATTCTGTTTGTGTTTGTTTTACTGTTCCATCAACGTCCTATTCAATGATGATGATGATTATACTTTTGCTTTAGAGACCTGACTATTTCAAATACTTTTGGACTCAAATCTAGAGGAAAATATCTTGACCTAACATCAATCATTTACACTTTGAAGGACTGAAAGCCATTATTTAAACCATGAATAACCTTCCCTCTGTTGGCTTAATCATCTTATTATTTTAACCTGTCTTCATCCATCTTAATTTTGAATAGTCAACATCTTCACCTCACATAAGGAGCCTCAGCCTAGACAGAGTTAACTAGTCTGGGTCAGATCAGTGTCGAATGTAGTGGATTATCATCACAGCCCAGTCACATTCCCTCCTGAGGCAGAGTACAGGGCAAGTAACAAAAAACATCACAACTGCTTCTGGGAAGTATGTTTGGTAATCAAATAGCATGTCCTATGGATTTGCCGTATTTCAGGCAAAAACAGCGAACACATACTCTTACAGACTGAGTCATTGCTCTAAAATATCCAAGTTCTCATTTTGCTTCAGACTTGCTGCCTCTACAATCTGTCCCTTTCCCTTCACTGTGCCCCATTCCTCTGACCCCTACTAGGGTGCAAGATCCATGAGGTTAGGAACCCAGCTGCACCCTTAGCATTGTACCTCCTACACCCAGGACAGTGCTTTGCACAGAGTGATCAGTATTTGTTGAATGGATGGACAATTCATCTTTCAGACTGATGTAAAATAGCCTAAAACTGCCAGTTTAAAAGTTTGTAGTACTTCTTTTTCACACTTCCCCTGAGTGGAGGTGGTAACTGAAGCACTCCTACTGCCTAGGAAGAAGAAAGCATAGTAACAAGTAAACCAAACCCAACCCACTGCCATCGAGTCAATTCTAATGCATTGTGACACTTTAAGACAGAGCAGAACTGCCTGATAGGGTTTTGAAGGCTGCAAATCCTTATGAAAGCAGATTGCCTCATCTCTCTCCCACAAAACAGCTGGTAGATTTGAACCACCAACATCTGGATAATAGCTGAATGCTTTAGCCACTATGCCACCAAGGCTCCTAGTAAGTAAACAGAAGCTGGTAAATTGTGTAACAACTTTATGTTCCTAAAACTTGAAAAGAGGACGCACCCTTAATCTGCAAAGAGAATAAGGTTATAATGAGAGTGGACTTTTCAGCATTTTCCCTTTGTCATTAGTATGATCTCCACTGAGACCCAAAATTTTCTTCCTCTGTGTTTGCCCGCAGCCAGTCTGCTCCATACTTTAGTTACACAATGTCTTTTTTCCTCCTCAGACCTACTAGCCTGAGTTTATTCAACACTATCTATCCCTAAAAATTGCATTTCATTTATTTCACGAATATTTGCAAATATCAGGTGTCATGTTCAAACTGAACATTGAGCTTTTTCATCCAAGTATAATTTGGAAATTCAGTGAACTCATTTAAAACCATAGTTCCCAACTTTTTATTTCCATTAGCACACACATGATAGACAAAATGCATGTATCAGATAATTCCTTGCGTCTATGTGTTCAACAAAAATTTCTTGAATACCTACTATGTGCCAAGTACAGTGCTATGCCTGGCACACAGCCAGGTTTCAGGTGACGACTTAGATAAGCTGGCTTGTAGGTCATGTGCATTCCCAATATGGTAGCAGTAGCAACCTCTCTTTTTTTCTCATTTTATTCATTCATTCACTTATTCAAAAAGTTTTAAATGCCTACTCTGTGTCAGGAATTATGCAAAGTATTATGGTGTTATGGGTAGAACTGTGTGCCCCAAAATATATGTTGAAGCCCTGGTACCTGTGAATATGACCTCATTTGGATATAGGGTTGTTAACAGATATAACTAAGATGAGGTTAGTAGGGTGGACTCTAATCTCTTCATGCCTAGGGTCCTAATACAAAGAGAAAAAGAGACACAGTGTTAATTTCCTGATTTTTATTATTATGAATTATCAAAAAGAATGCCCTGTTTGTAGGAAATGCACACTAAAGAAGTAAGGGATGATGGGACATTGAGTGGCAACTTACTGTCAGATGGTTCTAGGGGGGAAAAAAAAGCTGTACTGTACTTGCAACTTTTCTCTTAGTTGGAAATTGTTTTAGGAAAAACATTTGCAAGCATTGATACCAATTACTATTGGTAATATTACTTGTAGTACACCTTGCTTCCAACTCAGCACACCAGTTTGTCCTGATGTTGTGACTGAGAGTGTCTAACAGCTCCTGATCCAAGACAAAAATGAATCATTGCTAAAGCTGTCCATCAGCACACACTCCCCACCCCACCCCAGGTTCACACCCAGCCACCAATGCATCACCTTCGCTGTGTCCTTGCAAGAGCCAGGATTAGTACTTTCTGATTAGGATTAACACCACCACCCCTAACAGTCAATTCAACCATTCATTCCTTTCCTCAAGATTTCCCCATCTTTGTCCTGAGAAAATGCAAACCAATTGTGTTATCTAGACGAGACAAGCATTAAAATGTCTTTCAGCTCTAAAATTAGTTGATTTCTATATGATTTCTATTAGCTTATCATTGATTTAGGGAGCTCTGGTAGCATAGTGGCTAAGGCACTTGATTGCTAACCAGAAGGCTGGCGGTTCAAACCCGCCAGCCACTCCTCAGAAGGAAGGTTGGGCAATCTACTTCCATAGTGATACTGCCTTGGAAACCCAAGGAGGGGTCACTATGAGTCGGGTCCGACTCGACAGCACAAAACAACAACAACAACAGTATTGATTTGTCATGCCGACATTACTTCTGAACTTGTGGTAAGACATGTCTGCTGGTGGATAGCAGCTGAAAACGCCAAAGGGAGTCTTAAGAAACTGCACACCCAAAGATGGAGAAGCAATGAGCAAATTATTCTGCATAGCCTCCCATTTTCTTTCTTCCAAAGAGCAACTGTACAGGCATTTCCCCCCACCCAGCCATTATGGACAACTCCTACTTGCCCTTTAATATTATGTAAATTTGCCCTCATTTTGATGTGATTGAACTAACACCTACCAAAAAAATAAAAAAAATAAAAAACCTACTACTGTCAAGTCAATTTCACCTCCTAGTGCCCTTATAGAATAGAAGTGCCCCATATGGTTTCCAAGGCTGTAAATCTTTATGGAAGCAGACTGCCTCATCTTTCTCTTATGGAGAGGATGGTGGGGCTAACCTTTGGTTAGCAGCCCAGCACTTTAACCACTGTGCCACTAGAGCGCCTTACTCTCTACTTCCAACAAATTCTTCCTCACAATCACTTTCTTCACTTGCTGCACATAAATCTTTCAAATCATTGAAAAGCCTTCCAATCTTTTCTTGCCCTGAACTAAGGCTAAGTAAGAACTGCATGCATCTGGTCTGACTTACCTACAAATTCTTAAAGACACAGTTTGTTTGCAAATGGCTTGTTGTTTTTGCTGCTGCTGCTGTTAGTTGCCATCCAGTAGATGCAGACTAATAGTTACCCATGTACATGGTTACTAACTAACTTTAAATTATTTTTAGATCCTGAATTTGAACAGTAGAAAGAATTGGTGATTCAAAACAAGGGCACCAGGAGAAACCAGTTTTTCAAAATAGAATAAGGGCAACTTAAAAAAAAAATTATTAATTTGATTCCAACTCTTGGTGCGTCAGAGTGAAACTGTGCTCCCTGGGGTCTTCAATGGCTGATTTTTCAGAAGTGTATCTCCAGGCTTCTCCTTCAAGGTACCTCTGGGTGACTCAGACCTCCAGTCTCTCAGTTAGCAGGTGAATGCTCAGCCATATGCTCCATCCAAGGACTCCAAAGACCAGGTAAGTTTTCAAAAATATAAATAAATCTGTTAAAGATGTATTATCACAGAAGAGGTGCTCAAGAGTTTTCTATGATCAGTTGCATCTTTTAATCGGCAAAGTTTAGACCCTTTCAGGGACTCAAACTGTTCTGTCCTTGTCCTTTGTTCTCATATGCTCTGTGTTTGGTTCAAAGCAGGATCAAACAGAACTCATAATAGCTTGACTGCACTGATGCAATTAGGAAAAAGGCCTGTGAGCATATCATATAGTGAAGCTTTGTTAAGATAGTTGGAGGGTGCTTTGGTTATTTTTACCACCAGGTGGCAGTGTAATGATGCCATAGAAATTTTACCTAATTACAACAACAACAACAACACAATGCTTAGCCATTTCTGGCAAGTAACTTCCTGAAACCAACTATAAAAGGAATAGGAGATAGAAGGATATAAGGAGAGATAAGATAGTACAATGAAATAGTTAAAAGCCTGAGTTCTGGGAGAAAAAATCCTATAGTCTGGAATCAGAGTGTCTAGGTTCTAAATCTGTTCCTGCCATTTACTAGCTATGAAATCTTAAACAAGTTACTTAATTATTTAAGCCTCATTTTCCTCATCTAAGTGGTTTAGTTTCAGCATTCCAAGGAGCTCTGGTGGCACTGTGCTTAAAGCATTGGGCTGCTAACCAAGAGGTGGGTGGTTCAAACCCATCAGCAGCTTCACATGAGAAAGATGAGGCAGTGTGCTTCCATAAAGATTTACAACCTTGGAAACCTCTGCGGCAGTTCTACTTTGTCTGATAGGGTTGCTATGAGTTGGAATCTACTCAATGGTGTGGCTTCCTAATCTCTAAAATGGAGATAACAATAATTACCTACCTAGAAGCTTTGATGTGAAAATGAAAATCACAAAATATATGTAAAGTACTTAGTATCAAATATTAGCTGTCGCTCCTAATTAGCCTTCACACATGGAATTGAACTCATGCCCCATGGCTTCCAGCCAAACAACAGACTGGCATATAGGGTGAACACTTATACCAGGTAGATACTCTCCTTAGAAAGATCAATCAAGAGAGAACAGAAGGGCAGTATTTACACAGGGAGATAATTGGGGGCTGGAGGGCAGAAATGTACAGGAAAGAAGGACACAGGGAAAAGTTAACTACAGGGAGGAAGTGGGAAGAGAGCTGTTACATTGTGGGTAATAGCAGTCAGTGTCATGAAACAAAATGTATATGAACTGCTGTGTGGAAAATGAATATGCTCTGTAAACTTTCACCCAAATCACAAAAAAATAAAAAGAATAAAAAGAAAGCAACCATGAATAGAGTTTGACATTGGAGGATTAGCTTTGGGATTAAATAATGTAATTTTGGGAGAGGAAAACAAAACCAAAACAAATATTAGCTGTCGTTTTGTTGTTATGTGCTGTCAAGTCGGACCCAACTCATAGCGACCCCTCCTTGGGTTTCCGAGGCAGTACCACTACAGTAGATTCCCCAACCTTGCTTCCAAGAAGTGGCTGGTGGGTTTGAACCACTAGCCTTCTAGTTAGCAGTCAAGTGTCTTAGGCACTACGCTACCAGAGCTTTTACACTTTCTTAAATAACAGATTTCGTAAAATGTAATTCTCAGAGTATACAACTCACTTTTTAAAGTCTACAATTTAATGATTTTTAGTATTTCACAGAGTTGTGCGACCATCACTGGAATCAATTTGAGAATATTTGTATCTCACTCCCCTCCCCCCCAAAAAAAGCCCATACCTGAAAGCAGTCACCCCCTTTTCCACAATATACCCCTTTCCCCATCCAGGCAACCACTAATCTACTTTATAGTGGAGAATCTGCCTATTCTGGAGACTTCATATAAATGGAAAATTGCAGTATGTGGTCTTTTGTGTCTGGCTTTTTTCACTAGCATAGTACCTTCAAGGTTGATCCATGTTGTGGCATGTATCAGTAAGGCATTTCTTTCTATTGCCAAATAACATTCCATTGTATGACTATGCTACATTTTATTTATCCATTTACCAGTTCACAGCCATTTGGTTTGTTTCCACTTCTTGGCTATTATGAATAGTACTGTTATGCACATTCTTGTACAAGTAGCCATGTATACTTTTAATCTAATTGCACTGACCAACAATATTGGTTTCAGTATAAATTGGGGTGAATTTTCCAGCTATCACAAATTAATATACCTGCTCCCCAAAACCATGAAATTCTGTATAGAAACAATAGGGTTTCCAAAGCTGTAATATTTAAGGAAGCAGACTGCTTCATCTTTCTCCGTGGAGCAACTAGTGTGTTTGAACTGCTAACCTTTTGATTAGCAGCCAAGCACTTTAGCTACTCCAGTAGAGGTACAAAAACTACAGTGAGATGGATCCCAGTGAAATGCAAGAGGATACATGCTGACAATGAAAACTGAAGGTTTTCCTTCTGAACTAGGCACCTGAAAGGTCACATGATGCCCTGAGGGAGAGGATTTGGAGCCCCACCCAGATGGGGTTTTGTGCCACTCTACCAGGTTCTGGAAGGTACCCTTAAGTGCTAGTTCTGATTACCAGGGGGGCTAGTTGGAAGGTTGGATTTGATAAGCTCCCTCCTTCTCATCTCAATGCATGAATTTCAGCCATTTTCCTATGAGTCCAAGGAAGCTGGAAAAAGAAAGAGACAGAGAAGTTTGGTGATAGTTTGTTTCTTTTTCTTTGCCAGGATCTGGAATTTCTAAATAACAATAGCTAGCTTTGTTAAAGACTGAGATCAGCCATGAAGGATTAAGGCTGAGGAGTTAACCCTAAGCCCCCCAAACCTGTGCCACACACTTTTCACCATTTCACTCCCAGCCCTAATCCACAAGGCAATGAATAAATGAACCATGAATAGAAAAGACTGCACTGAAAGTTGGTATCCTTTGCAGACAAGTACCAGTTGCCATGGAGTCCATTGAGACTCATGGCAAACCCATGTGTGTCCCACCCACTGCTCTCGTGTCGGATCTGACTCATAGTGACCCCTCCTTTGATTTCTAAGGCAGTGTCACTATGGAAGTAGATTGCCCAACCTTCCTTCCAAGGAGTGGCTGGTGGGTTTGAACCAGCAGCCTTCTGGTTAGCAGTCAAATGCCTTAGGCACCATGCAACCAGACCATATTTATATAACCACATGTGTAAATCACTTCCATTTTTTTCACTTAAGGCTCCTACCATTTTTTATTGTTATCTGTTGCTAAAGTGCCTACTGTGTTTCTAGCACCATGGAGTCAAAGATAAATATGGCACGCTCCCTGCCTTCAAGCTGCTTACACCTGGAAATAAATAAACAAATGTGTCACAGTTTGTGACATGTTATCATAGAGGCCACTCCTCGAAAGAAAGGTTGGGCAATCTACTTCTGTACAGATACCGCCTCAGAAACCCAAGGAGTGGTCACTATGAGTCAAATGGACTCTACAGCAGTGAGTGTGGGTTTTTTGGAATGTCATAGAGGCACAGCAAAGAGACAATTGTAGCACACAAAAAGGGGAACCTGATATAGCTTATCTCCTCCTCTTTACTTAGCCAAAAGTCTTTTAAAAGTCCCACTTGCCCATTGAAACCTCCCCAAGCTCCAGCCAGCACTAATACCTCCCTGTTTCTTCCCACAGTCCTTTACCGACACTTGATCATAACATCCTTCACAAACTAGCTCACCTTAGAATTAATTGTTGTTCCTGTGGGACGCTTGGATTCCCTTGATGGTGCAGTTAAGCGTTTAACTACCAGCTGAAAGGTGGGCAGTTCAAATCCACCCAGAGGCACCTCAGAAGAAAAGCCTTGTCATCCACCTCTGAAAAATCACAGCCACTGTTCTACTCTAATACACATGGTCCCATCATGAGGGAATCAATGGTAACTGGTTTTGGTTGTATTTCTAGAAAGGACCTTGTTCAAAATGGCATTCTTCAGGCTCATCTCGTGTGTGTGTGTGTGTGTGTGTGTGTGTGTGCAGGGTTTCTCCCGCTATCTGAAAGTAGAGCATCCCTATAAAACCCTTCATAAGCTGAAATGGCGGGAAGCTAAGAAGCAATTATGGTCAATTTTTATGAGAAATGTTTTTGATCATTCCCAGACTCAAAAAATAACCTACCAAATCATACCAAACAACATATAAAAGTAAAATAACACTAACACGTAGTGTTCACAAACACAGTTCAAACCCACAGTGGCTTGATGCTGAATGTAGTTCCCCGGGAAGGAACTTGGTAGCGCCATTCTCACTACAAGGTGTGTGCTGCCTCCTTAATGGCTCACTGCAAAACAAACACTGAATGTTATTTTCACTTTTTACCTTTTTTGATAAAAGCAAAAACCTCTTTGAATTTCTTTCACTCACCAAAAACAGGTGCTGGTGTAGGGATTTCTTAAAAGCAAAATTATGTAAAGCAAACTCTCGAAAAGCAGGGGATACCTGAATATGTTTTTGTTGTCTTTTGTCATTTTCTGACATTAGGTAGAACGTGGAAATAAATAAAATAATAAAATATTGACTAGAGCTAGAAAAACACAATAGTCATTTTAATAAATAGCTTTTAACTAACCAAACCAAGAACCAAACTCACTGCCATCAAGTTGTTTGACTCATAGCAACCCCCACTGGGTTTCCAAGGCCATAAATCTTTATAGTAGTAGATTGCCCCTTCTTCCTTCCACGGAGCAGCTCATAAGTTTGAACCATGGAGTGGCTCATGAGTTTGAACCACTGACCTTCTGGATAACAGCCAATGGCTTTTTCCACTATACCACCAGAGCTCCTTAACAGCTGGTATTTCAAATTCTCTCTACTTTGGTCAAAAATGTAATAGTGTAGATAAGTCACTCTGAATCAAAACTTTGAGATCATTGACTCCTTTCTCCTGCTTGTCCTCCATTTCAAGTTTACAAGTCCTGCCAGTGTTATCTCTGCAATATCTCTTTTATTTGACACTTTCTTTTCATTCCAACTGGTTCTTATCTCTTACCAGATAAATCCTGCAGCTCTTGACTGACTTCTACACCTTCAATAGTTCCCCTCTCCAATCTACGTTGCACACTGCTACCAGATCTTCCTTTTGATCAGACACCATCCCTTACTCCTCAATGTCTATAAAACCAAGTTCATGATCTCATCCCAACTCCCTAATCTTACCACCACCCCTGTTGTTGTTGTTGTTGTTAGGTACCCTTGAGTCAGTTCCTACTCATAGCAACCCTATGGACAACAGAAGCAAACACTGCCCAGTCCTGTGCCATCCTCACAGTCGTTGTTATGTTTGAGCCCATTGCTGCAGCCATGGTATCAATCCATCTAGTTGAGGGTCTTCCTCTTTTTCTCTGATCCTCTACTATACCAAGCATGACGTCCTTTTCCAGGAACTGGTCCCTCCTGATAACATGTCCAAAGTATGTAAGATGGAATCTCATCATCCTTACTTCCAAGGATGTACTGACTGTACTTCTTCCAAGACAGATTTTTTCATTCTTCAGGCAGTCCACAATATATTCAATATTCCTTGCCAACACCATACTTCAAAGGTATCAATTCTTCTTTGGCCTTCTTTATTCACTGCCCAGCTTTCTCATGCATATGAGGTAATTGAAAATACCATGCATGGCTTGGGTCAGAAGCACCTTAGTCTTCAAAGTGACATCTTTGCTTTTTAAAGAGATCTTTTGCAGCAGATTGGTCCACTGCAATACATCATTTGATTTCTTGATTGCTGCTTCCATGGGCATTGATTGTGGATCCAAGTAAAATGAAATCATTGACAACTTTAATATTTTTTCCATTTATAATGATATTACTTATAATACTAGTCAAATGGCTTATTGCTCTCACACAAACCCAGCACACATGTGCCTATTGCTATCTTTGTTTGTTCTCTTTACTCTATCTAATATGTCCTCTCCCTACATCTTGACATGACAAACCTACCTATCTGTCAAGATCCAATTAAGAACCACATCCTCCTTAAAGCCTCTCTCTTCTCTCAAATTCCTTTAGCTCTTTAACTTTATCTGCCTCTCTCATGTTTCTCAGCACTTTTTGCCTATAGGCAGTGCATGGAACAACAGAGTATCCCTAGGATCTAGAAATAAAAAGGTCAGTTGAGAATGTAATTGTGGACATGACCCTGTATATGCACAATGATGTAAATAAAAATGTTTCTCTAAGACATTCAGGGTGAGGCCTTCAGGTGAAGTCTGGCTATGGGTCTGTAGCTGTCGCATAGTAAATGGTATTAATGTATTTATTCATTAATTCAGGAGACATTTATTAAACACCTGCTACATAACAGTTGCTGTGCTTGACATACTTCAAGGAGATGAAGAGAGGGTAAGGAACTCGTTAAGCAGAATAAACAACAATATGAAAATGTATTGAGATAGAAGTTTGCAAAGTCCAAAGAACTATAAAGAGACCTTATTGCCGGTTAGTTTAGTGCAGTAGGAGTCCCTGTGTGGTGCAAGCAATCAATGTACTCATCTGCTAACCCGAAAGGTAAGTGTTTCAAGTCCACCCATAGTTGCAGTGGTGCAGTGAATTACTTGGTATGGCTTTTCTAGCCATAGTTTTTGTAACTCCCACTGGATTACTGGGTGGGACTATGCAAATAAGGTGTGCAGAACTCTGATGTTGGGATTGATTAGTTTTGTCACTCTGCCAGTCTTAAAATGAGCCTTCCTGGAGGCAGAAGGGGGGGGGGGTGTCTCGGGGATCTCACTGCCATCAAGAAAGAAGAGCTGGAGATGAAGTGAAGCACATACCTGGCCCTGAGATCCCTGTGCTGGACTTCCTTGGCTGAGAGACACCAGGCTGAGAGAGAGACTCTTGGCTGAGACACAGATGCCCGGGTGAGAGATGGTAGCAGTGGAGCCAAGAGGCAGGAGACTGAGAGGTGGGCTTTCCAGCCCATGGAGCAAGAAAGTTGAGTGCCCTTAGGCAAGAGGCTTGCTGGTGGAGTGGGGTGTATGTAGGTATATCTAGCCACAGAGCTAAAAGAGCTTTGTAACTACTTGCCCAAGCAGGGCAGAGGCCAGGCCGAGAGGCCAAGGACCAGAGAGGCATCCTTGAGAGCATAGCAGAAGGGATATTGTCCTGATAGAAGAACTGTATCCTGAGGGTGTTCCTGAACCTGAATTGTAACTCGTTACTTCCCTAATAAACCCCAAAATCATAAATATTGTCTGTGAGTTCTGTATGGCCACTGCAACAAATTATCAAACCCAGCAGAGAAGTAGTGAGTGGGAGAGACAGCTGGTGTCAGAATCGGTAAAAAGGTTGGAAGGGGTGATAGCATGTCTGGCCTCATAGGAATAAGCCTACGGCTACTGATGTTGATTCTATCTTCCTCTTGTGAAATTAGAGGTCAGAAGATGCTGCCTCCATGCCTCTTTTAGAAGTTGCCTCAGAAGAATGGGCTGGTGATCTATTTCCAAAAAATCAGCCATTGAAAACCCTAGGGCATACAGTTCTACTCTGACATACATGTGATCATCATGAGTCAGAATCAACTCCATGGCAGCCGGGGGTGATGGAGGATACCCAATGATAGAGATGTATACATCAGTCATCATAGCCCCAGGGATCTTTGAACTGTGCAACTAACCCCTGACTCTGATGCCAGGATTGCAAAGTATCTTGTTGTTGTTAGGTGCCATCGAGTCATTTCCGACTCATAGCGACCCCATGCACAGCAGAACAAAACACTGCCTGATCCCGTGCCAGCTCCATGATCCCAGCTATACTTGAGCCCATCATCACAGCCACCATGTCAATCCATCTCATTGAAGGCCTCCCCTTCTTTTGTCAACCCTCCACCCTACCAAGCATAACATCCTTCTCCAGGGAATGGTCCTTTCTGACAGACAACATGACCAAAGTAAGTGAGACGAAGTCTGGCCATTCTTGCTTCCAAGGAGCATTTTGGGTGCACTTCCTCCAGGACAGATCCGTTAGTTCTTTCAGAAGTCCATGGTACTTTCAGCATTCTTCACCAGCACCACAACTCAAAAGCATCAACTCTTCTTCGGTCTTCCTTATTCATTGTCCAGCTCTCACATG
>NW_006921623.1:12866704-12876614 GCF_000298275.1 Orycteropus afer afer | reverse complement strand
GGCAAGTTTCAGAGTCTCTTCTGTCATCCATTTTGGTTTTCTCTTCTTTTCTCATCTTTTTAGTGATCTCTTGCTTTCTTCATGGATAATGTTCTAGATATCCTCTCACAATTCTTCTGGTTTTCGGTTGTTGGTGTTCAATGCATCAAATCTATTCTTTAGATGATCTCTAAATTCAGGAGGGATATATTTAAGATAATATTTTGGCTCTCTTGGACTTGTTTTAATTGTCTTTAACTTCAAGTTGGACTTGCATATGAGAAGTTGGTGGTCTGTTCCACAATCAGCTCCTGGCCTGGTTTTGGCTGAAGATATTGAGCTTTTCCACCGCCTCTTGCCACAAATGTAGTCAATCTGATGCCTGTGTGTTCCATCTGGTGAAGGTCATGTGTAGAGCCGCCATTTGTGTTGTTGAAAAAAGGTGTTTTCAGTGAACAAGTTGTTGGTCTTGCAAAATTCTACCATGCGATCTCCAGTATTATTTCTGTCACCAAGGCCAAATTTTCCAACTACTGGTGATTCTTCTTTGTTTCCAACTTTTGCATCCCAGTCACTAGTGATAACTAACACATCCTGATTGCATGTTCAGTCAATTTCAGACTGCCGAAGTTGATAAAATTCTTCAATTTCCTCATCTTTGGCTTTGGTGGTTGCAGCATAAATTTGAATAATAGTCGTATTAACGGGTCTTCCTTGTAGGCATATGGATATTATCCTATCACTGACAGCATTGTACTTCAGGACAGATCTTGAAGCATCCTTTGTGATGATGAATGCCACGGCATTCCTCTTCAAACTGTCATTCTCGGCATAGTAGATCACATGGTTGTCTGATTCAAAATGGCCAAAACCAGTCTATTTCAGCTCACTAATGCCAAGGATATCAATCTTTATGCATTCCATTTCATTTTTGACAACTTCCAATTTTCCTAGATTCATACTTCATACATTCCATGTTCTGATGATTAATGTATCTGCGGCTGTTTCTCTTCAATTTGAGTGGTACCACATCAGCAAATGGAGGTCTCAAAAGCTTTACCTTATCCATATGAGTAAGGCTGGGTTTACTCAGATGTTGCAGCTCTTTCCCAGTCCTATTTTGAGCGCCTTCTAACCTAACTGGACTATTCATAAAGTTGTGCGGCAATGTATCAAACAGTGTTTCTTTGCTATTCATAAGGTTTTCCCTGGCCAATTCTTTGAGAAGTGGATGGCCTCTTCCTTCTTCCTAGTCTGTCTCAGTCTGTACGTTGGGTTGATACCTGTGCACCATGTGCATCCTGCTGGGTTTGAAACACCAATGGCTCAGCCTCAAAACTCAAATCAACATGTCACCACTGTAGGAGAACCAACAGACAAGTTTGTCTCCCTGTGTTGGAAACCTCTCATACCACCCTTACCTGGGTCCCTGTCACTGACTCCTCCTCTGTCCGGGTTCCTGAACCTTTTAATCCCCTTTCTCCTGCTCTCCCACCCTGCTGCTTTGGGCATGCCTGGGTTCTCTCTCCTCACCTGGATCCCTGTGGCTGACTGCTCCTCTGTCCCGGTTCCTGGCTTTTAATCTCCTTTCTCCTGCTCTTCCTCCCATCCTGCTGCTTTGGGTGTGCCTGGGTTCTCTCTCTTCACCTGGATACTTGCAGCTGACTGCTCCTCTATCCTGGTTCCTGGGCCTTTTAATTCCCTTTCTTCCGCTCTTCCGTCCTGCTACTTTGGGCGTGCCTGGGTACTACAAAGTATCTAAGTAAGCTTAAATAAGTTTCTCAAGTAGATCTTTTAGCAGGGAAGGAAATGCTCAGGTCATAAGCATTCTAATTTTCTTGACATTCATTTCATTATAAATTAATAAACAGCCACTCTGGCTTATGGATACGATCACCATGCATTTAGTTCCCGTGTTCCTTCTCCAGAATCTAGTCCTCCGTAAGGATCAGGTTCCTAGTTCCACCAAGTAACAGGACACCAGCTCTTCTCCTCCCAAGGCCGCTATGTGTATTTGCTGCTCACTTTCCCAAGACACCTCCTGTCCTACTCTTCTTTGCCTGGCTAACTCTGATTCATCCTTTAGGACTCAGCTTCATGGTCATTTTTTCTACAAGGCCTTCTCTAATCCCTGTACTTGTCTGTCTTGCTTACGTAGAGCAACATGAAGTCAGGAACTTTGTTCACTTGGTGTCTCTGGAATGTAGCTCAATGTGTGGCCCATAATTTGTGTTCCTTTTGGGGCTAAAAGTACCTTGAGATCAAAATACATGTCTGATTAATTTTTATATCTTTCCAGAGTGGACCAATGCCTTTCACACAATAGAAGATCAATAAATATTTTTTAACTATATAAACGATAGAATGTAGCAAGCATGGGTACAGCGTTCTTTTTTTCTTTCTTTCCATACTTTAAGAGAAAATATAAAATAATCATGATACTAGTGTAAAATACATATATAAAGTAACTTCCAGAAGATAAAAATATGCAAATGTGCCAAAAGATTCTACAGAGAAAGTCCATTTGGAATTTTAAAATACAACACAAACAGCTATTGGACTTTATTGTGCTTTGGTTCTGCCAATAATGATGCTAAAAAAGCCAGCCCTAAAGCAAAACACCAGCATTTCTTCCATAAACAATGATTAAAACAAATATTGTTCTGTTGTCATAACTTTTGGATCTATTTTTGACATGCACTGAATGCAGCAAATACTATAGAAACTCTGGCTCCCTTCGTTGCTGTCTGACATTTAGGGTTCTGCCCTCACCAGCGACACCAGAAAACACCAGCTTCATGACCACAGAAGACAACTTTCCTTGATTTAAGTTGCCAATTTCAGTACTATCTTTTTTGATCATTCATCATTTCTACTAGTAAATGAAACACAGCCTTCATGTAGCCTTCGAGTTTAGAAAATCATGAAAGTGAGACGAAGCCCTGTGTCTCTGTGAGGAAGCACTGACAATATGTTTCCAATGATTTAGGCAGCCTTTACATACTACTTTAATGTTTATCATGGAAATTTTAAAACATACATGAGATTTGAAGATAGAAGGACCTGTAGTACCTATCACTTAGCTTCAATAATGATCAAGTGTCAACAGAGAATTCAGATACTAAAGAATTAAGAAAAGACATTTTACAGCTTACTGATCTGATATATAGACTGCTGGAACCCCCAAGAGTATGGCCCTTAGACACCTTTCAAGTCTGGAAGTAAACTCAACCATATGGCTCAACTTTCAGCCAAACAACAGACTGGTCTATAATTGAACAATAACACCAGGGAGGTATACACTCCTTAGAACAGTCAGTATCAAAAGAGCAGCATTTGCCCAGGAATAAAGCTCAGAAGGCAGGAAAGGATAGGAAAGAAGGATGAATGGGACTGGAAAACACAGGGAAGAATTGGAAAGAGTACTGTGACATTGCAGGGATTGTAGTCAATATCACAAAACACGATGTATGTGAATTATTGAATGGAAAACCAAATTGCTCTGTAAACTTCCACCCAAATCACAACAAAAAGTTTAAAATAAAAAGGAATTTTTACTGGCACTGTTTTGCTAAGACCGTGCTTCAAAAAGAAATAGGCTCTCCAAACAAAGAACATAGAGCAGGTATTTAGTGAAAAAAGCAAATAGTTACCAAGATTATAACCAGTTTGTTGGTTTAGACTTAACATTGTAAAAATGACAATACAACCCAAAGCAATCTACAGATATAATGCAATCCCAGTCCAGATTCTATCATCATTCTCTAAAGAGATGGAAAAACTAATCACCAACTGATTACATATGGAAAGAAAAGAGATCCTGGATAAGCAAAGCACTAGTAAAAAAGAACAAAGTAGGAGGCCTCACACTCCCCGATCTCAAAGTCTACTATACAGTCACAGTAGCCAAAACAGCCTAGTATTGGTACAATGACCAATATTGGTACATAGACCAATAGAAACAGTTGAGAACCCAGGAGTAAATTCATCCACCTATGGTCAGCTGATCTTTGACATAGGGCAGAAACCCACTCAATGGCAAAGAGAGAGTCTCTAACAAATGGTCCTAGGTAAACTGGATATCCATTTGCAGAAACATGAAACAGGATCCATATCTCACACCATATACAAAAAAATGACTCAAGATGGCTCAAAGGCCTAAATATAAAACCTAAAACTATAAAGATCATCAAAGAAAAAATAGGGGAAAACTTAAGGGCCCTAATACATGACATTAATACACTATGAAACATAACTAAAAATGCACAAACATCAGAAGACAATCTGGATGACTGAGACCTCCTAAAAATTAAACGTTTATGCACATCAAAATATTTTGCCAAAGGAGTAAAAAGAGAACCTACAGACTTGGGGGGAAAGTATTGACAACAACATATCAGACAAGGGGCTAATCTCTAAAACATATAGAAAACTTCAATAATTTAACAACAAAAAGACAAACAGTCTAATAAATAAATAAGCAGAGGACATGAACACTTTACCAAACAAGACATTTAGGCAGCTAACAAACACATGAAGAAATGTTCATTATCATTAGCCATTAGAGAGAAGCAAATCAAAACAACAATGAGATATCATCTCATCCCGGCATTAATAGCAAAGTTCAAAAACACAGAAAACAATCAATGTTGGCAACATTGTAGAGAGACTGGAACCCTCATACACACTAGTGGACTGTGACATGGTACAACCACTGAGGAAAGTGGTATGGTGCTTCTTCAAGAAGTTGAAAATAGAATTACCATATGATCCAGCAATCCCACTACTAGGTATATATCTTAGAGAAATAAGAGTCATGACTCGAACAGATACATGCACACCCACGTTCATTGCAGCACTATTCACAGTACCAAAGAGATGGAGACAACCTAAGTGTCCATGGACAGATGAATGGATAAACAAACTATGGTACATTCACACAGTGGAATACTACACAACATTAAAGAATAATGCTGTATCTATGAAACAGATACATGAAACATGGATAAACTTAGAGGACATTATGCCAAGTGAAATTAGCCAATCACAAAGGACAACTATTATTTAAGAGCCACTCCTCGGAAGGAAGGTTGGTCAATCTACTTCCGTAGTAATACTGCCTCGGCAACCCAAGGAGGGGTCGCTATGAGTCGGATCCGACTTGACGGCACACAGCAACAACAACTGTAAAAAGTTAAGCAAGTGTTTACACAAAGAATCATTCTCTGAAGATTACCAGGGTGGAAGGGGAAAGGAGGGTAAAACACTAACTAGAGGATAGACGCATGTTAACTTAACTGAAGGGAAAGGCAATATACAATAAGGGGAGGGCAGTACAAAATGATCAAAGCAGTGATCACACAGGGACAAGCAGAAGAGTTAAAGGCACCAAAAGGTGAATACTATTACATACACAAACCTGCAATAACAGTAATAATAATCTATGAGTGGATACATAGATAGTCAAGCTGAGCAGGGGTGGGAAGGTAAATGGGACTATATCCACAAATAAATAGAGAGGCTTGACAGAAGATAGCTCTACCTATGTATTTACACATGCTGCAAATATATCCATGAATGTAGTAAAGCATACAGGGGGCAAAGTTGTGAAAACTTCTTAGTCATAACCAAACAGCTTAAGGGAATGAGCTGCTGGGCCTGGGAACTAAAGACCATAGTCTTGGAGACACTAAGGTCAATTGGCATAACATAGTCCACAAAGAAAATATTCTACATCCTACTTTGGTGAGTAGTAACTGGGTGGTAAAAGCTTGTGAGCAGTCATTTAAGGTGTAACTAGTGGTATTGTATTGCTGAGTGCCTTTGAGTCGATGCGTACTCACAGCAATCCCATGCGACAGAGTAGAACTGCCCCCATAGGATTTCCTAGGCTATAACTTTTATGGAAGCAGATCTCCAGATGTTTCTTCTGCAGACTTGCCAGGTGAGTTTGAACCCACAACCTTTCAGTTAGCGGCTAAGCACTTACTCATTGCGCCACCAGGGCTCCTTTAATTTTTCTAGGTGCTGTAATACATAAAAGGTACCAATGGCTGGTGCAAACGGTTTGCACCCAATTGTTAACCTCAAGGTTGTCCGTTCATGCTGTATGGAAAGTGAATTTGCTCTGTAAATTTTCACCCAAATCACAATTAAAAAAAAAAAAAAAAAGTTGTCCGTTCAAACCTACCCAGCGGCTCCACAGAAGACAAGCCTGGCAATCTGCTTTCATAAAGATTATAGCCAAGAACTCTGGGCCAATTCTAGCCTCTAACACACGGGGTCACCATAAGTAGGAATTGACTCAGTGGCAATGGGTATGTATGGGTAGGACATAGCTTGCTTTGTCAAAATGCCAGCAGGACAGGTGTCAGTTCTGCTTTCTTAGTCCCTCCTTCTGGTCAGTTCCTGCTCCTAAAGCTTGTGTTTGACTGCAATATTCTGATTCAAATAATAAATTTGATGGGTTTATGTTGTTTTGTTTTGTTTTGTTTTTCTATTCGGTCAGTTTAATTTATAGAGATGCCTAAAGAGATATTAATACTTGAACATTTCCTTATATAGTTTAAAAAACTAAAGCCCTAGATATAAAAGCTTCAAGAATTAACTTCTGTTAAAAGGATTTACAAAATCCCTAGTCATACTTTGATCCTGTCAGTACTGCAGAAGTATTTGAATTGCTATTATCAGTTCATCTACTCTAAGGTAGGAGTTTCTGGGTGGTGCAAACAGCTGACGTGCTTAGTTACTAACTGAAAGGTTGGGGGTTTGAGTTCATTCAGAGGGTCCTCAGAAAAAAAGCCTGGTGATCTAATTCTGAAAAAAATCAGCCCTTGAAAGCCCACTGTTGCACAGTTCTTCTTTGATTCACATGGGGGCACCATGACTCAGGGTCAACTAGAGGACAACTAGACCAGGATTCTAAGGTAAGGTAAACCCTTCCAGTTTGCCTCTACCAACCTTTACCTACTCTAATTGTGGTAGTTAAGGTTATGTGTCAACTTGCCTGGGCCTGGTTTTGAGTGGCTGGGCAGCTGGATGTAGTTATTCCCCATGATGAGACTGGTAATCAATTCCACAGTGGAATCTACTGTGACCAGAATAGCTGCCTTAGGGGTGTGGTCTACTTCCAGTGCATATGGAGAAACATTGAGAAAGGTCTCTGCAGCTTTTTGGTAGGTGGGGACCTGCATGTAGCTGAGTCTTCATTCAGCAGCCTGCCATGTTTCCTGCCGATCTTGGGACTGTCTCTGGACTTGAACTCGTGGCCTGCCATGTTGTTTGGTAATCTTGGGACTGTGCCATTTTATTTGTGGACCTTGGGTTTGTCAGCCTCAGCAGCCAGAAGCTGCCTGAGAAAAGAGATGCCTCCAGCTCCAAGGGGCCGAGAGTAAGAGGCAGAGCTGAAGCCTAAGGTCAAGGGGCTTTCATCCAGCTCTTAGAGCTTGGCACTTTGAACTTGGACTTCTAGCCACCCAAACTGTAAGAGAATAAATTCCTGTTTGTTAAAGCCATTCCACGTGTGGTATTTTCTGTTAAAACAGCACAAAGTAACCAAAACACTAACCACGCAACTGGTATATCCTTCCTTCTCTGGGCTTCCCAAATTTGTCAGCGTTCTTGGCCTGTCAGGAAGTGGCATTCTTTACTAAACTGTGACGGTAAGACTTCATTAGCAACAGAGCAAATATGCAAAGACTTGCTGTTAGAAAACCATATGGGAAGAACACACGCTACATTTTTCAAGCTAAAAGAACTGAAGAAAAAAATTCAAGCCTCAAGTTGCAATATTGAAGGATTCTATGGGCAAAATATTGAACAATGCAGAACATGGAAGGAATAGTTACTATACCAAAAAGAACCATTTCAAGAGGTTGCATATAATCAAGAACCAATGGTCCTAAAGGAAGAAGTCCAAGCTATAATGAAGGCATCAGTGAAAAACAAAGCTCCAGGAACTGACAGATTACTAATTAAGGTGTTTCAACAAATGGACGCCATGCTAGAAGTGCTCACTCATCTACACCAAGAAATTTGGAAGATAGTTACCTGGCAATCCAACTGGAAGAAATCCATATATATGCCCATCCACAGAAAAGTGATCCAATAGAATGTGGAAATTATCAAACGTGGTGGTTAAGTTTGTGTGTCAACTTGGCTGGGCCCAGCTGAGCGGCTGGGCAGCTGAATGGAGTTATTCCCCATGGTAAGATAGGTAATTAACTCCATGGTAGAATCTATTGGAGCAGCTGAGTAGCTGCTTTGGGTATGTCGTCTGCTTCCTGTATATAAGAAACAGCTTTGGGAATAGTAGCTAGTTTATGGCACTCTTGAACCCTGCATGTAGCCATGTCATTGCTCAGCAGCCTGCCATGCTCTGCCAACCTTGGGACTTTCAATGGACTTGAATTAATGGCCTGCCATGTGAGTTGGTAACTTCAGGACTGTGCCTTTTTACTTGTCAACCTTGGGCTTGTCAGTCTCAGCAGCCAGTATCTGTCTGAGTGAAAAAAAAGCCTCTAGCTCTAGTGGACCAGGAACAGGAGCCAGAGCTGAAGCCAATGTTGAAGGGCTTTAACCCAGCCCCTAGAGCCTGGCACTTTGAACTCGAACTTAAAGCCTCCAAACTGTAAGAGAATAAATCCTATTTGTTCAAGCCATTCCATTTGTGGTATATTTCTTGCCAGAGTGGCACTAGGTGACCAGAACATCAAATAATACCACTAATATCACACACAAGTAAATTTTTGCTGAAGATAATTAAAAACAATTGCAGCAGTATATCAATAGGGAACTGCCAGAAATGCAAGCCAGACTCAAAAGAGGATGCGGAATGAGGATATCATTGCCGACATCAGATGGATCTTGGCTGAAAGCAAAAAATACCAGAAAGATGTTTACCTGTGTTAATTATTGACTATGCAAAAGCATTTGACTGTGTGAATCATAAAATTACAAAGAATGAGAATCCAGAATACTTAATTGTGCTCATGTGGAACCAAGAGGTTTGTTTGGTTCAAACAAAATAAGGGGTTAGGGAATGATTTAAAATCAGGAAAGATGTGCATCAAGTTTGTATTCTTTCACTATACTTGTTCAAGGAGCTCTGGCGGCATGGTACCTAAGGCATTTGACTTCAAACCCACCAGCCACTCCTCAGAAGGAAGATTGGGCAATCTACTTCTGTAGAGATACTGCCTTGGAAACCCAAGGAAGGGTCACTATGAGTCTGGGTTGACTCTATGGCAGTGAGTTTAGTTTATACTTATTCAATCTGTATACTGAGCAAATAACCTTAAACTAAATTGTAGGAAGAAGAACATGGCACCAGGATTCGAGGAAGACTCATTAACAACCCGTGATATGCAGATGACATAGCTAGCTTGTTGAATGTGAAGAGAACTTGGAGAGCATACTGATGAAGATCAAAG
Organism: Orycteropus afer afer; assembly: GCF_000298275.1. Lineage (NCBI taxonomy): Eukaryota > Metazoa > Chordata > Mammalia > Tubulidentata > Orycteropodidae > Orycteropus > Orycteropus afer. Next base: position 12,867,204 of record NW_006921623.1, on the reverse strand, counting down.
ACTACAGCCTTCAGTAGGTATTACACTCCCACATGAAGAAAATAAATTGGACCAATAAGCAATATCATGATAAACGGAGAAAATATTGATGTTGTCAAGGATTTCATTTTACTTGGATCCATAACCAATGCCCATGGAAGCCGCAGTCAAGAAATCAAATAACGTATTGCATTGTGCCTATTTTCTGCAAAACCAAAAAAAAACAAATCCACTGCCATAGAGTCAATTCTGACTCACAGCGACCACTCCTTGGGTTTCGAAGGTGGTATCACTACAGAAGTAGATTGCCCAATTTTCTAGGGAGTGGCTGGAGGGTTTGAACTGCCAGCCTCTGGTTAGCAGTCAAATAATGCCTTAGGCACTATGCCACCAGAGCTCCCATCTGCTGTAAAAGACTTCTTTATACCCGGCAAAATTGTCCCTCAAATATGATGGTGAAATTAGGAGATTTCCAGATAAGCAGAAACTAAGGGAATTTGTTAAAACCAGACCAACCTTAC
>NW_006921623.1:12847523-12864224 GCF_000298275.1 Orycteropus afer afer | reverse complement strand
AAAAAAGCAAAGATGTTATTTTGATAACCAACTTGCACCTGACCCAAGCCACTGTCTTTCAATGGCTTCATATGCATGTAAAAGCTGGACAATGAAAAAGGAAGATCAAAGGAGAATTGAAGTATTTAAATTGTGGTATTGGAAGGATATTGACTATATTTTGGTCTTCCAGAAAAACAAACAGATAAATCAAGTACAGCCAGAACGCTTCTTAGAAGTGAGGATGGTGAGACTTTGCCTTGCTTATGTTGGACATCAGAACCTTGGCTGCTCAGTGGTTAAGTGCTCAGCTGCCAAACAAAAATTCAGTGGTTCGAACCCACCAGCCACTCCACTAGAGAAAGATGTGGCAGTCTACTTCCCTAAAGATTTACAACCTTGGAAACTCAATAGGGTAGTTCTATCCTGTAGACCATCAAATTGGAATTGACTCGCTGACAATGGATTTACGAAGGAGCCCTGATGGCATAGTGGTTAAGTACTCAGCTGCTAACTGAAATGGCTGTTGTTCTAACTTACCAGCCACTCCACAAGAGAAAGATGTAGCAGTCTGCTTCCATAAAGATTACCAAAACAAAACCAAATCCATTGCCATGGAATTGATTCCAACTCATAGCAATCCTATGGGGCGGAGTAGAATTACCCCCACAGGGTTTTCAAGGCTATAAATCTTCATTGAAGCAGATTGCCATATCTTTCTTTAGCACAGTGGCTGGTGAATTTGAACCATGACCTTTTGGTTGGCAACCAAGTGCTTCAACCACTGTGCCAAGAGGGCTCTTTCTGTAATGATTACAGCCCTGGAAACCCTGTGGGGCAGTTCTACTCTGTGCAACAGTGTTGCTATGAGTTGGAATCAACTCTACTGCAATAGGTTTTTTGTTTGGTTTGGTTTTTTTTTTTTGGTACTTTGGACATGTCATCAGCAAAGTCCTGTCACTAGAAAAGGACATTATATTTTGCAAAGTACAGGGTCAGCAAAAATGAGGGAAATCATGAGATGGATTGCCATGGTGGCTGCAACAATGGACTCAAACATAGGAACAAATGTGAGGATGCTGTAGAACCAGGCAGTGTTTCATTCTGTTATACATAATGTTGGCATGAGTCAGAGCTAACTCTACAGCAACTAACAACAACAATAAACAATGCTAGTTACAAGCATAGACATTTAGGCATGAGGCCATGCTGTGTGAGTGCCAAGTGCCTAAGTAAGTGGCAGAGTGGCCTAGGTGTTCTTTAATAATTTATGTGTATGTGTGTGTAGTTTGTGATATGCTAGGTTCTCTAAAGCACATTACCAGAGCAAGCCTCTACTTGCCCCAGCGTGAGGGCAGTCAGAAATCTTCAGTACAAGGATGCATCACGGGAAATAGGAAGAGTGGGCATGACACCTCCAACCCCAGGAGAGTATATGGAGTGAGGAGGGGACCTAGGCCCAAAGAGTTTACCTACCTTCCCAGTGAAGTTAATAAATAGGCAGATATGATTATTACTATTTTATAAATAAGAAAACTGAGGGACAAATCAAATTTAAGTGACTTTCTAAGGTGAAGGAGCCAAGGCCAGCATTTAGGGCTGCTACAGAACCCTGCTGCCTGACATTCAGCTTCTTGATGCTCAAAGCTGCTTCTGTAATCCTGTCAGAGTTTTGTAGTCCAGTTCTGAGCACATGGTGCAAGAATTGTGTCTGTTCTCCATTTTATGTGAATTGAAAAGAATTTTCTAAAAATCATCATTGTTTAACCTCTACAATGTCTAAGGATTTGGAGTTTCAGGTGAAGGTAAAGGAGAATAGTTTTAGTGGATGTTGTCTGAAGCTGATCAATGAATTTCCGAATCTTGGAATTCAACACATTCTGAATTTATTTTGGTCAACGGGTTATTATTGGCACAACAATAAAATTACTGTGCTTAGTCTTCTGCTGAATGGTCAGCATCCTCCTTCATCTTTTTGATTTGGATTTCCTTGGGCTGTTGGATGGATGTGTTTTGTTCTTAGGTGGCAATCTGAGCAGGGTAGCTAAGCAGCATAATTGTTATTTACCATATGTTGTGCACTATTTGGGGGCTGGGGACTGAACCTGACAGAAAATTAGATGTGATCTTTGCCCTCGGAGGTCCTCATTTTACTCTGATGAACAGACTTGACAGAAAGGAGAAAAGAACACAGACAGAGGTCTGTGAAAGGACCTAATAAAGTTAATTTCATGATGAGTTGAAGAAAATTCATTTTCTTATTCTGTAAAGCAAAGACTGAAGATGCTGCCCCTAAAGCTGATTTCCACACTTCCAATATTCTTCTCTCAAAATTTTCATGCAAGTTATATGGCATCTGCCTACAACCCAGGTTCTTGCTGGCATTTTGTCTTTTTCGCACATACACAAAATATATATAGGTGCTCTGGTGGCATAGCGCCTAAGGCATTTGACTGCTAACCAGAAGGCTGGTGGTTCAAACACATCACCCAACTCCTTGGAAGGCAGATTGGGCAATCTATTTCCGTAATGATACCGCCTTGAAAAGCCAAGGTGTGGTTGCTACATATATTGTTCTCTCTTTCTCTTTCTCACTGCTAACTCTCCTTTCAACAAAAAAAATGAGGGCAGTAGAAATAAACATCAAATTATCTTTACATACAAAGATGGAGTCCTGTTTACTAAAAAACAAAAAACCAAACTCACTGCTGATGAGTAGATCCCGACTCATACCGATCCCTCCTTGGGTTTCCCAGGTGGTATACTACGGAAGTAGATTGCCCAACCTTTCTTCCAAGGAGTGGCTGGTGGGTTTGAACTGCCGGTCTCTTGGTTAGCAGTCAAATGCCTTAGGCCCTACACCAGAGCTCCTGTTTAGAAAGACATTTGTGACAAAATGTAGCTGACCAGTAGAGGGGGAAAGAACTTCATATTTGGTGTTCTTGAAAGCAGTGAGACACCAGAACGGAGGTGGCTTATAATAGTTAATGTTGTAAATTACTTGTATCAATTTTCTAATGTTAAATCACACTTGCAATTGTGGGGTAAACTTCACTTGGTCATGGTGTATTTTACTTTTTGTACCCTGTGGATTTAGTTTGCTAATATTTTGCTTAGGATTTCTGCACCTATGCTCCTGTGTGAAACAGGTCTATTATTTTCCTTTCTCACACTCTTCTTGTCTTGTTTGGAGATCAAAATTATATTGGCCTTATAAGTAAATTGGGGAGTATTCCTTCTCTTTTTATTCTTTGAAACAGTCTATAATAAATTTAATATAATATGTTTCTTGAAAGTTTGTTATAATTGATGTTGTGGATTGAACTGTGTTTTTCCAAAATATATGTTGAATTTCTGGTGGTGTAGTGGATAAGGCATTTGGCTGCTAATCAGAAGGTCAGTGGTTCATAACCCACCAGCTGCTCCATGGAAGGAAGATGGGGTGATCTACTTCCGTTAAGATTTACAGCCTCGGAAATCCAATGGGGGTTCTATGAGTCAGAATTGACTGGATGGCAGTGAGTTTGGTTTGGGTTTGGTTTATACCGTGGAAAGGAGCTCTGGTGGTGTAGTGGTTAAAGTATTCAGCTGCTAACCAAAAGGTCAGTGGTTCAATCCCACCAGCCACTCCTCAGGAGAAAGACAAGGCAGTCTGCTTCTGTAAAGATTTACAGCTTCGGAAACCTTATGGGACAATTCAACTCTGTCTTACTGGGGTCATTATGAGTAGGAATTGACCAGATAACAATAGTGGGTAGTTGGGATACCTATAGATGTAACCTGTTTTGAAATAGGGTTTTTCTGTTGTTATGTTAATTAGGTCTTATCAGTGATGGTGGATCCTAGATCTAATCACTGAGTTATATATATATATATATATATATATATATATATATATATATAAAGGAATAGACACAGAGACCACAGAGACAGACACAGGGGAAAACAGACATCATGGGAGGATTGTCTACAAGCCAAGGAATGCCAAGGACCCAAAAAAGAAACGCCTGGTGCAAGGAAGAAATCAACACACCTGAGACTATGATTTGGATGTTTAGCCTTCAGAATTGCAGGAAAATAAATTCCTGTTCTTTAAAGTAACCCATTTGTGGTATTTATGTTACAACAGCACTAGCAAACTAAGACATTTGCCTAAAAAACCACCTGTCTCTGATGTTTTATTTGTGAAATTATTTTCAAACCATTGTTTCAATTTCTTTAACAGTTATGGCACTATTAAGGTCTTCTATTTCTCCTTATGTCAGTTTTTGTAGGCTCTATTTTTCTAGGGATTTATCCATTTCATCTATTTTCAAATATGTTTGTATAATGTGGTGATAATATTATGAAGGGAGCTCTGGTAGCGTAGTGCCTAAGGTACTTGACTGCTAACCAGAAGGCTGGTGGTTCAAACCCACCATTCACTCCTCGGAAGGAAGGTTGGCAATCTACCTCCGTAGTGATACTGCCTCGGAAACCAAAGGAGGGGTCGCTATGAGTCGGGTCCGACTTGACAGCACATAACAACACAACAACAACATTATGAACAACAAAATGGATACACCTAAAGTTGAGATTAAAAGATAAGAGAATACTAATTAATTTTCTTTTTATCCCTAATCATGTTTGACACAGTCTTGTCTATTTTATTAGTGTTCTCAAAGAACCAACTTATGGCTCTGTTGATCTTCTATAATATCTATAGTTTTCTATTTAATGAATTTTGGCTATTATTTTCATCTATCATTCCTTTTACTTTATTTAAATTAATTCCTTAATTTCTTTTTTTCTGTCTGAAAGAATGTCACTTAAAGACATCCATTGATGTCACCTAAAATTTAACTCTAGGCTATTATGGACAAATTTCTTATTTTCTTTTCTTTGGTCTTTACTAGTTTTTGAAAAACAGCACCAAACTTTAAGCAGATATTTAATTAACGTTACTTCATGCATCTCTAGCATCTCCTGGATTTGTTTCTGTTTAAAGTACATTTTCCAATACTGCTTTCAGTATGGATCTTTTTGTGACAAATTTTCTGAAACCTGGTATGCCTGAAAATAATTTTATTATACTCTCACATTTTAAGGGCAATTTGACTGGGTATAAAATGATTCCAAGTTCTTTTATGTTTTAATAGCTTTAAAATATTGCCCCATTGCTTTTCTGTTGCTTTTGAGAAGCCTGAGGTCATTATGATTCTTGTTCCTTTAGAGTTAATCTACTCAATCACTCTGGAAACTCTTAGAATGTTATCTTTGCCTGTGGTATACTTGTATTTCATTGTAATATTGCCAGGATTATATTCCTCTTGTCTTATTTAGCATTCTATAAATATGAAGTCTTTCATCTTTCTTTAATTCCAGGAATCTTATTTCCATATTTACTCAAATTTTTTTCTCTTCTCCATTTTTTTTTTTTTCTCCTGACAATCCTTTTATCTGGAGTTGGCATTTTAATTATATTTATTTCATAACTTTTATTTCATATGTTCTTTTTCTTTATTTTTCCCTGCTTCCTTTTGGAAGAGTTCTTTAATTTGATCTTCCAGCTCAGTAATTTGGGTTTTTTGGCCATCTCTGTCCGCCTATCTCATGTGTTATGTTTTTTATTTCTATGATTGAGTATTTTTCATGCCTAATATTTCTTCTTTTGTGAATCCTTTATTAATTATTTACTACGTTCATTTTATGTTTGTTAACCATCTGACCTACATTTTTCTTCTGGTGACATCTGTAATCCAGCTTGTTGTTGTCTTTTGAAGTAGTTGTGCTCCTGAGATATCTCATTACTTTGGCCTATGATTGTCTTTTCCTCTGATGGTAGCAGCTATTCTGAGAATTGGTAATGGGAAAAGACCAAAAGCCAGATCATAGTCTGTCTCAATACCCAATGAGTTCAAGGAGAGGGCAAGCGACAGGCACTAGAGTGGAGAACTCTAAGCACCAGACTACCATAATTAATCATTCAGGCCACCAAGCAACTATTCACGTGGGGGCCTGCCTTTAGTCCCCACCCTCCTTGTGCCTCACCCTCTCCAAGCAGAAGACTGGAGAGGAGGCAAACCTAAACTGTAATTCTCTATCCCTAGGGGCTGGAGGGAGCAGTGTCAGATTAAACTCAGTGAATCCCTATCAGTTTTCCACAATTCTGGTTTCTGCTCTGCCCTGATTTTTATCCTTGGACGTTTCACCAGTAGTCTGAGACTACACTTCTAATTCCCATAGTAGCCTCCTACCCCAGGTTGCAGATGCACACATGAACACATGAAAACACACACATGAACACATACAAACACATACACGAACACATACAAGCACACACATACACACACCAATTCAAAAGAGGTTTCCTTCTGCTTAGGGATTTTTCTAGGGTTTTTCCCCCCATTATTTCCTAATTTCATGATAGTTTTTCTCTATGGTTCCTCTAAGAATGATTCTGGAATGGGCAGATAGCCATGCTAATTCTCTACCTTTGCAAAATTGGGTGACATGGATCTAAGACATGTTTTATATGGGTTTATAATAGACAAAATTGTGAAACTAGTCTCCTTAAGCCTGTAGTTGCACCAGGACAGCACAAGATTCAAAATCTCCATTATTATATTCAATAAACTGAGCATCCCTTCTGCATCATCAGCCAAAGGTCTCTGCTCTGTTCCTTGCCTTTTTCACATTCCATTGTTGTTGTTGTTGTTGTTATGTGCCATCGAGTCAGACCCGAATCATAGCAAACCCTCCTTGGGTTTCCGAGGCAGTATCACTGCAGAAGTAGATTCCCCAACCTCCCTTCAGAGGAGTGGCTGGTGGGTTTGAACCACCAGCCTTCTGGTTAGCAGTCAAGTGCCTTAGGCACTATGCTACCAGAGCTCACATTCCATTGTTGTTGTTGTTAGGTGCCATCCAGTCATTTCTGACTCATAGCTACCCCATGCACAGCAGAATGAAACACTGCCCGATCACGCACCAGCTCCATGATCCTTGCTATACTTAAGCCCATTGTCGCAGCCACCATGTCAATCCATCTCGCTGAAGGACTTCCTCTCTTTCGTCAACTCTCCACCTTACCAAGCATGACATCCTTCTCCAGGGAATGGTCCTTTCTGACAACATGACCAAAATAGGTGCGACAAAGTATGGCCATTCTCGCTTCCAAGGAGCATTTCGGCTGCACTTCCTCCAGGACAGATCTGTTAGTTCTTTTAGCAGTCCATGGTACTTTCAGCATTCTTTGCCAGCACCACAACTCAAAAGCATCAACTCTTCTTCAGTCTTCCTTATTCATTGTCCAGCTCTCACATGCATACGAGGCGACTGGAAATATCATGGCTTGTGTCAAGCACACCTTAGTTCTCAAGGAGATATCCTTTCTCCTCAGAACTTGAAACAGTTCCTTTGCAGCCGACCTGCCCAGTGCTACACATCGTCTAATGTCCTGACTGCTGCTTCCATTGGCATCGATTGTAGAACCAAGCAATGTGAATTCTTTGCAACCTCAATCTTTTCTCCATTTATTGTGATGCTGCTTATTGGTCCAGTTGTGAGGATTTTTGTTTTCTTTATATTGAGATGTAATCCATACTGCAGACTGTATTCTTCAATCTTCATCAGTAAGTGCTTCAAGTCATCCTCACTTTCAGCAAGCAAAGTTGTATCATCAGCATATCTTAGGTTATTAATGATTCTTCCTCCAATCCTGATGCCATGTTTTTCTTCATATAGTCCAGCTTCTCAGATTATTTGTTTGGCGCACAAGATGAATAAGTATGGGGAAAGGATACAACCCTGATGCACTCCCTTCTTGATTTTAAACCATGTAGTGTCCCCTTGTTCCATTCAAACAACAGCCTCCTGGTCAAAGCACAGGTTCCTCATGAGCACAATCAAGTGTTCAGGAATTCCCATTCTTCTCAATGTTATCCATAATTTGTCATGATCCACACAATCAAATGCCTTTGCATAGTCAATGAAACAAAAGTAAACATCTTTCTGGTATCCTTTGACTTGAGCCAAGATCCATCTGACAGCAGCTATGATATCCCTTGTTCCACGTCCTCTTCAGAATCCAGCTTGCACCTCTGGAAGTTCTCTGTCAATAGACTGCTGCAACCGTTTTTGAATTATCTTCAGTAAGATGTTACTTGTGTGTGATATTAATGATATTGTTCGATAATTTCCACATTCTGTGGGATTACCTTTCTTTGGAATGGATTCCATTAGTTGAAACTAATCTGTTTCCTATGCAGAGGCACAGGACTGGGCAATGTTGCATTCTGTTATGCATAAGGTCGCCATGAGTTGGAGACAATTCCACAGTGACTAACATCCCGTTGCTGTCAAGTCAATTCCAACTCACAGAGGCCTTATAGGACATAACAGAACTGCCCCCATAGGGTTTCCAAGGCTGTAGTCTTTATGGAAGTAGACTGCCACATCTTCCTGCCACAGAGTGGCTGATGGTTCAAACCACCAACCTTTTGGTAAGCAGCCAAGCACTTAACCACTATGCCACCAGGGCTCCTTCAACAATGCAAATAACTAATTAGCCCAATCATAAAACTAATGGGAAGAATTTAAGATAGCAGAGAGGAAGGAGATCTAGGGACTTTCTCTCCAGGTAACCAGAGTGCATTTTAATAATGATCTTTGGAAGGGTATCACCTCTACTTTATTTAGTCCAGAGGAATAATTGCACTTTAAACTTTGTAGAAAGGAAGGAGTAGGCTACTAGAAGAGACATTTTAAACAAATATAATCTTTTATCTTTTAAATTTCACTAAGTAGAATCAAGAAGCTCTGGTGATGCAGTGGTTAAAGCATTGCTACTAACAAAAGATCAGCATCACCAGCCGCTCCACGAGAGAAAGATGGGACAGTCTGCTTCCATAAAGATTGACAACCTTGGAAACATTATGGGACAGTTCTACTCTGTCCCATGGGTCACTACGAGTTGGAGTTGACTTAATGGCAGTGGGTTTGGTTTGGTTTAGTGTAGAATCACACACCCATAGTAATACAATTCCTACCAATGCTTACAAGTTAACAACAACAGTAACTCATTTTTTATCATTCCATCTTAGGGGTCAAAATGTACTCCATGATTTGGAAGGTATATTGGACCTCATATATTATAGTCCAAACCTTCTCCTTCAGCCCTATATGTCATCCTTCCTCATTCCACGCAGCCGGAGCACTGTCAGCTTCTTCCTACCTCAATACATTCAGAAATTGCTGGTAAGGCTCTCCCCACACAACATCCCCTGGCTAACTCCTAATTCTTCAGATTGCATATTAAATGTCACTTACTTAGGGAAACTTAACCATCCCCTAATCACAACTAGATCAGGATTCCCTCTTACACAGTCTCACAGCATTTAGTACTTTTCATTTATAGCACTTGCCACAATTGTAAGTAACTAAGGATATATGTAAGGAGCTCTGGTGGTGTCATGGTTAAGGCATTTGGTAACTAACCAAAAGGTTGGTTCAAATTCACTGGCTGCTCTGTAGTAGAAAGATGAGGCAGTCTGCTTCTGTAAAGATTTACAGCCTTGGAAACCCAACGGAGGTTGCTATGAGTCATAATCTACTCGATGGCAGTGAGTGAATGAAATATGCATGGAAGGGGGAAATTGGTTTAGTAGACTGGGAAGGAGAAAAGAAAGCATGAACAAATGTACTTGAGGATTTATGTTCCAGGCATTGTGCTTAGCATTGGGAATAAAGTGGAAAAGATCCCTCTTCTTCACTCTGGATCTCATCATCACCTAGAAAAATCTCTAACTTTAATATGCCAGAATAGACCATGACCCTTTTTATCTTCCATGCCCCGGATTCTAGCAAACCAAAAAAAACCTAATTGCTGTTGAGTCAGCTCCAACTCATAGCAACCCCTCCTTGGGTTTCCGAGGTGGTATCACTACAGAAGTAGATTGCCCAACCTTCTTTCCAAAGAGTGGCTGGTAGGTTTGAACTGCCTGCCTTCTGGTTAGCAGTGACATGCCTTAGGCACTACGCCACCAGATTCTAGCACCCTCCCCTTTTTCCTCCCATTCTCCCAGTCAGTTCTTATCTTCATTTCCTTTTCTGTCCAGACTTCCAGAATTCTCAACTTTATTGTCTCTTTGATAGATTCTGTATTATCCATCCAGCAAAGTCCTGATCTGTATCAATCCAACACTCAGCCTTCTCTGCAGTTGTATCCAGGCTACCAAACATTGTTGCAAAAAGTCCCAGGACCATGTGGACTGGTATTTCTAACAATCATGGTTTCTCCCCACTTCAGACCTTGTTGCCCAGTAAATTTTCAATGTGACTTAATGGATTTCCTCTCCCATTCACATGGCAGTTTTCAGATCTTCACAATTCATCTAAAGCTACCTACTTCTCCACCCTCACACTCTCTGCAGATAATCTGCTTCCTATTTCACAGGAAAAAAAAAAAAAAAAAGATGCCAAGAGTAAACTTCCAGCACTGCCAACTGCTCGCATAACTGCAGCCAGCTGCCCTTGCCTCCTTCCCCCACATCAGAATAAAGGAAGCATCTCAACTCCTGGCCAAATATTCCCTTGTGTTCTGGATTACATTGTTGCCCTCTAAAGACCATCTCTAATCACTTTTATTTCAACCTATCCCTCTTCTGGCTCTTTCCAAAAATGCTCAACTCTCTACCAGCTGGGGAAAACAAAAACAAAAACTCCTCATCAAACATCACTTGACTGTACATCCCCTTCATTGTTCCTTCACATACAAGTTTCTTAAAAGTTTACACTTACTTTTCCCTACCACTTCCCACTCAACCCAGTTTGGCTTCTGCCTGCAGCACTCTACAGAAAACCAGATTTTCACACACAGAGTGTGTGGAATGTTTGACTTCTAACATAACTCATTTCACTTCAGTACATAGACATAATATAGTTGGCTTCAGCAAGCTATTTAACAGTTTTTCATGATGCCCTTATATATTAGTGAAATAAGGGCTAAATGTCTGCATTTAGCTTATGCAATAGCGGATGAGGATGATGTTTTATCCACCTTTGTATGCTTCAGTGCCTAGCAGAGTGAATGACCTGGTAAGGTCTCAGTTATTGATTGCATCCGTTCAGGCTTGTCAAAAACGCAGGAACAATCTTCAACATCTCCCTCCCTCTCATCTTTGTACATCTATATGTCATTGTTACTGTCGGAGTCCATCATTTCAGCAGCTTCCTACCTAACTGCAGCTTCAGAATTTCTCTATGAACATATTTAATACCAGCAGTCATGCTGGAGGGGGAAGAGGGAGCCTTCCATAGCCTGGTATCCATGTTTCTTTCTGTTTTATCTGTGGTCACTCTCAACACTGAGTCTAGACATTCACCACTGATGGTACTTACCTGAACACATCAGGTGTCTTCCTAGTTTCAGGACTATTGCTCATGCTATTTCTTCTTCTTTGAATGCTTATTTGATCTCTCTTCACCTGGCTAACACTTACTAGGCCTTTACAACCCTTCTCAGTTTTAATCTTTGGAAGTCTCTCTTCCAAACCCTTAAATTGAGCTTAGCATCTCTCCTCTGAACTCCTTAGGTAAACGTCTTATTGTAGCTCCCACCATGTTACATTAAAAGTATATGTTTATGTGTCTATCCCCTCATACTAACCTTCTGCGGTAGGTACTATTATTATCTGTAAATAACAATGAGAAACGGTGGCAGGGAGACGTTAAGCAGCTTTCCCAAGGTCACTAGCTAGTAAGTGGTAAAGCCATGGTTCACACCTAAGTAGTTTGATTTTAGAAGAGCTCACACCCTCAATCATAAATTTCCCAAAAGCAGGGACTGTGTATTATTCATGTTTATCCTCCTAATGTCTCCCTTGAATGCAATGAATGTCAAACTAAATTTCATTTGTTAAATTCTACTAAAAAGTTAAAAAATGTCTTAAGATATGACCCTATCCTCAAAGAAGTAAATGGCCTAGTTGAGGGGAGATGAAGTTGGGAGAGGTTAGTAAAATACTCCAACAACAGAAAGGAATGAACTAAGGAGATGGTAACTGTGGTGGTTAAGTTTGTGTGTCAACTTGGCTAGCCCTGGTTGAGTTGCTTGGCAGCAGGACATAGTATTCCCCATGATGAGACTGGTAATTAACTCCATGGTGGAATCCACGGTGAGCAGCTGAGTAGTTGCCTTTGGGTATGTGGTCTGCTTCCCATATATAACAGCTATGGGAACGGTCTCTAGTTTATGGCACACTTGAACCCGGTGTGTAACTGTGTCGTTGTTCAGCATCCTGCCATGCTCTGCCGATCTTGGGACTTTTAATGGACTTGAATTAATAGCCTGCCATGTGGTTTGGTAACATCAGGACTGTGCTTCTTTACTTGTCAACCTTGAGTTTGTCAGTCTCAGCAGGCAGCAGCTGTCTTGAGTGAAGAAAAGCCTCTAGCTCCAGTGGGCAGGGAGCAAGAGACAGAGCTGAAGCCCAAGGTTGAGGGGCTCTCACCCAGCCCCTAGAACCTGGCACTTTGAACTTGGACTTAAAGCCTCCCAACTGTAAGAGAATAAATTCCTGTTTGTTAAGGCCATCCCATTTGTGGTATATTCCTGTCAGAGTGGCACTAGGTAACAGAACAGTAACTGAGTGAGAGTTCACTAGCTTACACATTGAAACACTGGTATTAGAATGTCAAAGACCATCTTAAAAATCTAATCCCAGCAGCATGGATACAGAATCTTCCCAGACTCATTGTTGCATGAAAAAAACAAGTCAAATGAGTGTTGACTAAGAAATCGTTGGAAGTCAAACTGGAAGGTGTCTAGTGGTAAGTTCTAGAACTCTCGTCCAGGCTCTGCCCTATTCACCAGTATATCAATCAACAGTCATGAGCTACTATGAACCATGTTCTTGAACTAGTGATGGTGAGACAGAGAATAAAGGCTACAATAAAAATACAGAAGGTATTGTCAGATGGCTCAGAAAACTAAACTTTAGGTAATATGAAAGATGGCAGAGTAAAGAATCAAAATGATTCTGTTATCTGGAACACTGAGAAAAAATTAAGATGACATTTTAACTATCAGAATTTCCACTTATAGTTTTTAAATCAATTGCCCAAGAAAATGATGAAGGTGACTTAATACAGTAATATTCATTATTTTTAAAAAACCAGGAGTTTTAGTTGGCCTTTTATGCATAGGAGTTAATGTCACAGCAATGAACAACAAACAGTCTAAACTGTGATCTGTGGTTGCTAAAAGGAAAACTAACAAAATCTTCGGCTGAGTTAGTAATGAGACAAGCATTGCATCTGAGCCAAAGGAAGGACTGTTCAGTGGTTAGTACTCTGCACTGTTGAGACTACACCTGGAATGCTGTAATCAGTAATACATATTTTTAGAAAAAACAAATAAACAAATAAAATATATATGTGTGTGTGTGTTATTGTGATTTGGGTAAAATTTTACAGAGCAAATTCATTTCCCATTGAAAAGTCCATGTACTTTTTGTTTTGTGACATGGAGTGCAGTCCCCACAATGTAAAGGCTCTCTTCCCACTTCTTCCCTGTGGTTACCTTTTCCCTGTGTTCTTCTTTCCTAAGCATTCCTGCCCTCTGAGCTAGTTCCCTGCACAAATGCTGCCCTCCTGATCTACCACGGTTGATTGGTCTAAGGAGTGTACCTGCCTGACGTAATTTTGGAACAATATTTTGAAAAAGCCATTGACAAACCAGAGTCCAGAGCAACACAAGAAAAAAAGGTAGAGGGCTGGAAACATGTTGTTGTTGTTTTTCGCCTTTGAGTCGGACCCAACTCACAGCGACCCCTCCTTGGGTTTCCGAGGCAGTATCTCTACGGAAGTAAATTGATCAACCTTTCTTCCGAGGAGTGGCTGCTAGGTTTGAACCACCAGTCTTATGGTTACAGCCAAGTGCCTTAGGCACTGTGCTACCAGAGTCAGTTGCAAAGTAGAAAGCATTTTGCCTGGAGATCTAAAGAAAAAATATAACAATGGGTTTATGTATGTTTGTCTTATACCAGAGAAAAGAACTAAATCTATGGACAGAAGTTAAAGAGAAGCATACATGAAGTCAATAGAGAAACCTGCTTATACTAATGTGAGCTGTCTCATAATAGATTAGCTTCCTGCAAGGAGCAGGAAACAGAGGCTTAATGGCACCTGTCAACTGTATAGAAATTGCTGTGTCAGATGGGAAAATAGATTTATATGACAATTTCCAAGATCCCTTTCATATTTAGGATTCTGAGAAAATCTGGCATCTAGGAAGATATACAGAAAGTTTGAAATTATTTTCAATGTTTAGAGAGAATCACATGTTCTTTACTTAGAGAGTATCAATCATGGCTAAAACTAAAATCAGTTAAAAGCAGGGCATGATTAGCTATCCTGTAAAAGAGCCAAAGAAAGTTTTCTTTAAATAATCTTGTCTTAGATATCTAATGCTGCTACAGCAGAAATACCACACAAGTGGATGGCTTTAACAAACAGAAATTTATTCTCTCACAGTTTAGGAGGTTAGAAGTCCAATTTCAGAGTACTGGCTCCGGGGGAAGACTTCCTCTCTCTGTCTGCTCTGGAGAAAGCTCCTTGTCTCTTCAACTCCTGCTTTCTGGTTCCTTGGAGATCTCCATGTAGCTTAGTATCAATCTACCCCTATCTCTCTGTCTCTTCCTTTCTTGTTTAATCTCTTTTATATGGCAAAAGAGACTGAATTAAGACATATTTCATGCTAATCCTGTCTCATTAACATAATAAAGATAACTCATTCCCAAATGGGATTATAAGCAGAGTCATGTTGTTTTTGTTATGTACTAATAGCCACTTATAGTGATCCTATGTACACATAATACTGCCTGGTCCTGCATCATCCTCACAACTGTTGCTGTGTTTGAGCATACTGTTGCAGCCACTGTGTCAGTCCACCTTGTTGACGGTGCTCTTTTTCATTGACCGTCTGCTTCACCACAGGTATGTTGCTGTTGTTGTTAGGTGCTGCTGACTAATGTGTGCTCATGGAGACCCTATGTACGAAACTCTGCCCGGTCATGCACCAGCCTCACAATCCTTGTTCTACCTGCGCCCATCTTTGTAGCCACTGTGTCAATCCACCTTGTTGAGAGCCTTCCCCTTTTCTGCCCTCCACTTTACCAAGCATGGTATCTTTCTCCAGGGAATTGTCTCTTCTGACAACATGACCAAAGTACATGACAAGAAGTCTGGCCATTCTAGCTTCCAAAGAGCATTCTGGCTGTACTTCCTCCAGGGTAGATTTGTTAGTTCTTCTGACAGTCCATGGTACTTTCAGTATTCTTTACCAACACCACAACTCAAAAGCATCAGCTCTTCTTCAGTCTTCCTTATTCATTGTCCAGCTTTCACATGCATTTGAGGCTATTGAAAATACCATTGCTTGGGTTAGGCATACCTTAGTCTTCAAAGAGACATCTTTGCTCCACACCACATCTTTGTTATTCACCATAAATATCTCTCTCTCATTGCCATTGAGTCAGATCTGAACTCATTGCAACCCGTCCTTGGGTTTCTGAGGCAGTATCACTACGGAAGTAAATTGCCCAATCTTCTTTCCAAGGAGTAGCTGGTGGGTTTGAACTGCCAGCCTTCTGGTTAGCAGTCAAATGCCTTAGGCACCAGAGCTCCTACACCACAAGTATAGAGCTTAGGATTTACAACACATGTTTTTGGGGACACAATTCAATCCATAACAAATCTCAATCCTCTAGTTTATTTCATAATCGTACCTTGAACACAGTGGGACCCACATATTCATTTACTTGACTGATCAATGCATGTTTCAGGAATGCCTATATTATACAGAAAAACACAATGCCATCAAGTTAATTCCGACTCATAGCAACCCTAAAGACACAGTAGAACTGCCCCATAGGGTTTCCAAGGCTGTAAGTCATTACAGAAACAGACTGCTATATTTTTCTCCTTTGCAGTGGCTGGTGAGTTTGAACTGCTGACCTTTTGGTTTGCAGCCAAGTGCTTAACCACTCTGCCACCAAGGCTCCTTCATTTTACATAGAAGTACTCATAACTGGCATAGATTGGTAATTTGGATTTTCTATCTACTTTATACCTTTTGTAATATTCACTCTAGCTTTGTAATCTTTTTTCTAAGCAAAGTCATCTAATAAGATTTCACTAGTTTTTGATTTGAACTAAATCTAAATGAAGACCAGTCTACTGATGTATTGACTTATATTCAGCCCTGAAATGATAGCACAGTAAAAACACAGACAATGTTCATGATCAAGGAAACAAACAGTACATATCTTGCTTTTCAAGTTCAAAGGCTATCTGCTTCAGCAAATTATGTATGGCACTGTGAGCCATGACTGAAAAAATAAAAAATGAAAGTTTAGTGATTTGGTGAATCTTTGCAAAGCAAATTAGTTTTCCATTCAACAATTCACACACATTTTGTTTCATGTCATTGACTGCAATCCCCTCAGTGTAACATCACTCCTTCCACTTCCTCCCTGTGTTTCTCATTTCCATTCCTTGTCTCCTAACCCTTTCTGCTTTCTGAACTTTGTCCTTGGGCAAATGCTACCTTTTTGATCTTGAATGATCGATTGTTCCAAGGAGTGTATATCTCCCTAGGTTATTATTCACTTTGTAGACTTGCCTATTGTTTGAAAATTCAGCTACAGGAGTGAGTTCAGTTCCAGGTCTGAAGGGTGCCTAGGG
>NW_006921623.1:12824522-12846978 GCF_000298275.1 Orycteropus afer afer | reverse complement strand
GTGACTCCTCCTTGGGTTTCTGAGGCAGTATCACTATGGAAGTAGATTGCCCCATCTTCCTTCCAAGGAGTGGCTGGTGGGTTTGAACTGCCAGTCTTCTTGTTAGCAGTCCAGTGCCTTAGGCACTACGCTACCAGAGCTCCCATTAATATCACATGCAAGTAAAATCTTGAAGATAATTCAAAAACAGTTGCAGCAGTATACTGACAGAGAACTTCCAGAAATGCAAGTTGGATTCAGAAGGGGCTGTGGTATGAGGGATATCATTGCTGATGTCAGATGGATCTTGGTTGAAAGCAAAGAATACCAGAAAGATATTTACTTGTGTTCTATTGACTAGGGAAAGGCATTAAACTGTGCTGATCATAACAAATTATGGATATAACATTGAGAATTCCAGAACACTTGATTGTGTTCATAAGGAACCTGTACATAGACCAAGAGGCTGTTGTTCAGATAAAACAAAAGGATACTGCATGGTTTAAAATCAGGAAGGGAGTATGTCAGAGTTGTATTCTTTCACCATACTTATTCAATCTGTATGCTGAGCAAATAATCTGAGAAGCTGGACTATATGAAGTAGAATATGGCATCAGGATTGGAGGAAGACTCATTAACAACCTGCAATGTGCAGACAACACAACCTTGCTTGCTGAAAGTGAAGACGACTTGAAGCATTTACTGATGAAGATTAAAGACTATAGTCTGCAATTGGCATGACAAAATACATAAAAGTCTTGTTCCTCATCCACAATGGTGAGTAGTGACTAGGGTCTTCAAAGCTTTCAAGCAGCCATCTAAGATGCAACTAATGGTCTCCTACCATCAGAAGCAAAGAAGAGTGAAAAAAAAACAATGGCATTTGGAAGCAATCAGCCCTAGGACACAATGGCCCTAGAGACCAGAAGAACTAAATGGTACCTGGCTACCAATCCCAACCACTCAGGAAAAGATCAAATCTGGAGATCCTGGATAGAGTGGGAGAAAAAATATGGAACAAAATCCAAAAACTCAATAATGACCAGAATTACTGGTTGGATGGAGGCCGGTGAGACCCCCAATACTATGGTCCTGGGATACATTTTGGGCCTGGAATAAAGCTCACTCCCAGGGGCTGGCTCTCAGCCCAATAGTAAACAAGATGTACATGCAGACCACTCAACCCAGGGTGACATACCCACATACTCTATAGAAATGCATCCCATGGAGCAATCGACCGTGGGGTACCAGAGGGGCAACATTTTCACAGAGGAAATGCAGGACACACAGGAGTGCATAATTATGAGAGGTGGGGGGGGGGTGTTACTGGGCAGGGAGGGAAGGAGACTGGATTAGGTTCAGGGGTAGTAAATGGGGAATGAAACTAAATGTACATGTAATGTTGAATGTAAAACAAACTTTTAAACAATTTAAAAAATAAAGATGATAGACTGCAGTATGGATTATAGCACAACATAAAGAAAATGAAAATCCTCCCAACTATCAATAAGCAGCCTCATGATAAATGGAGTAAAGACTGAAGTTGTCAGAGATTTCATCTTACTTGGTTCCATAATCAACCCTAGTCAAAGCAGCAGTCAAGAAATCAGAGGATGTATTGCACTGGGCAAATCTATTGCAAAAGACCTCTTTAAAGTGCTGAAGAGCAAAGATGTCTTTTTGAAGACTAAAGTGTGCCTAAACCCAAGCCATGGTATTTTCAATAGCTTCATATGCATGTGAGAGCTGAACAATGAATAAGGAAGACTGAAGAAGAGCTGATGCTTTTGAGCTGTGGTGTTGGTAAAGAATACTGAAAGTACCATGGACTGTCAGAAGAACTAACATATCTGTCCTGGAAGAAGTACAGCCAGTAGGCTCCTTGGAAGCTAGAATGGCCAGACTTTGTCTCATCTACTTAGGTTATGTTGTTGGAAGGGACCATTCCCTGGAGAAGGATATCGTGCTTAGTAAGGTGGAGGGTCAGTAGAAAAGGGGAAGGCCCTCAACAAGATAGATTAACACAGTGGCTGCAATGACAGGCTCAAGTATAGCAAGGATTGTGAAGCTGGTGAAGGACTGGGCAGTTTTTCATTCTATTTTTGTACACAGGGTCACTATGAGTTGGAGCCAACTTGACAGCCCCTAACAACAACAACAAATGTAATACCTTTCAGAGCAGTAGGTAGTGATAGCCAGATGCCATCTAGTTCTTCCGGTCTCATGGTCATAGAGGCTGAGGTTCATGTAGTCCACTAGTACAGGACTAAGTGTTGCCATGTGTCTGATTTTCTTCACTCTTCTTTGCTCTGGATGGGGAGAAACGTATAGTTGCACCTTAGATCACTGCTCACAGGCTTTTAAGGCCTCAGTCACTACTCACCAAAATAGGCTGGAGAACATTATCCTTGTGGACTATGTTGTACCAATTGACTGTGATGTCCCCTGAGACTATGGTCCTAAGTCCCCAGGCCCAACAACTCACTCCCTCGAGACTTTTGGTTATGGCCAGGAAGTTTTCATACCATATGCCCTACAACATCCATGGATATATTTGCAGCATATGTAAATATATACGTAGAAATAGCTTCTGTCAAATCTAGAGATATTTGTGGGTAGAGCCACATTCTCCTTCCCACGTCTGTTCTGCTTGTATGTCTATCTATGTATCCACTCACAGATTATTGATCACTGTCATTACTGTTATTGCAGGATTGTGTATGAATTAGTATTTACTCCTGTTGCTTTTAACTCTTGTGAGTCATGGTGTCCTCTATCCCCACATTTCAGATCACTCTTTTACGATCACTTTGCGAACTCTTCTCATTCTACTTTATTCTCGGATTAGGTATTTTATAGAATTAATTCTTATCTCAATCTCTCACCATCTAAACTCTTTATATTAGCACACCCCTTTAACTTTTGAAATGGTATGTTAACATTTTCTAATCCATGGCAAATACAGTGGACTCACAGCTAACACTGGGAATGTTGCATTTTAAAGGTCAAGCAAATAAGAAATCTGATGAATAGAGTGCTTGACCGCACTGATCCTGAAATTGGAGATGAAAGAGATAGGGATTGTATATAGCCTCTCTTTTCTTCTCCACACTCACTGCTCTGTTGTTTCAGACTCATAGCGACCCCTATTGGGTTTCCAAGGCTGTACATCTTTACGGAAGCAGACTGCCTCATCTTTGTTCTGCAGAGCAGCTGGTGGGTTTGAACCACTGATCTTCTGGTTAGCAGCCACATGCCTTAACCACTACACCACCAGAGCTTCTTTTTCTTCTCCTTATTCCTCTTTTATTCATTTTCCATGCTTGTGTGTGTGTGTGTGTGTGTGTGTAAAAGGGTGAGAAAGAGGAGAGGAAAGCAGGTGTTGGATAATATTAGTAATTGGTAAAATGTATATAAGGAGCTCTAGTGGCATAGTGCCTAAGGCATTTGACTGTTAATCAGAAAGCTGGTGGCTCAAACCCAGCAGCCATTCTCCAGAAGGAAGATTGGGCACTCTACTTCCATAAAGATTTACCACCTTGGACTCAATGGCAGTGAGTAAAATGTATACAAACCAAAAAACAAACACAGTTGTCCTCAAGTTGATTGCAATTCATGGTGACCCCAAGTATTGCTGAGTAGAACTGCACTTCATTGTTCTAAGGAGTGCACCTCCCTAGTGTAATTGTTCACCTTGTAGGATTGTCTGTTGTTTAGCTGAAGGGTAAGCCACAGAGAGAGTTCAATTACAGGCCTGGCACCACAGTCTTGGGGGTTTCATCAGTCTCTAGCGGACCAGTAAGCCTGGTCTTTTTTATGATTTTGAATTGTGTTCCACATTTTTCTATCCAGGATCTCCAATTTTGATCACCACCCAGGGACTTTTAAAATGTATACAGGCATACTTCATTTTATTGTGCTTCACTTTACTGTGTTTTTTTTTTTTTTTTTTTTTGATATTGTTTTTTTTTTTTTTTTTTTTTTTTTACAAAGTAAAGGTTTGTGGCAACCCTGCTTCAAGCAAATCTATTGGCACCATTTTTCCAACAGCATGTGCTCACTTCATGTCTCTGTGTCACATTTTGGTAATTCTCACAATATTTCAAACTTTTTCATAATGCTATTGGACACTTAATAGACTACAGTATATAAAAAAAACAACAACACAGTGGTGTCAAGTTGGATCCGACTCATAGTGACCCCTCCTAGGGTTTCCGAGGTGGTATCACTATGGAAGTAGATTGCCAAACCTTCCTTCCGAGGAGTGGTTGGTAGGTTTGAATTGCCAGCCTTCTGGTTAGCAGTCAAATGCTTTAGGCACTATGCCACCAGAGCTCCTAGACTTGATTGTATAGTATAAACATAAATTCTATATGTTCTAAGCCAAAAAATGTGTGTGACTTGCTTTATTGAAATATTCACTTTATTGCCGGGGTTTGGAACAGAACCCACAATATCTCCAAGGTATGCCTATACAGCTATTGAGTAATTTAATGCAAAAACACATACAGGGTTGAAATCAGAGTGGGAGAAGCAGGTCTTTTGGATTGAGGAAATAGGGCTGAATCATGGATGCTAAGGTGGTAGTATTCTAAATTAGTACACATATATTTCTTCAGGGGTACACTTACAATCTACCAGTAATTTACAGTGACACACCCACAGCATTTCAAAGTGTGCAAGTTTTATTTTTGGCATAGCCCCTCCTATCTCTCTCCCATCTCTTGTCTCCTTTTATCTTACCTCTAGATTACCCAGTTGTCCTCACAATGAACTCTGGTTTCCTAAAATCATTTTGGTACTCCTGTACTCCTTGCCATCTCTTTCCCTTTCTCCAGGCCCCAAATCAAGTCTTATTCCTAGACTGTGCAAGAAGGTAATTGGCCTGTTTATCTGATGAAAATAACCAGATAGAAAGGAGTCTTAACTCCTGTTCAAAATATATACTTTAAAAGAGGAAGTTGTTAACTCTATTGGGTCTCTCGGTCTAGAATAAGTGCCTTTCCATCAGCATCCAAAGGAACCCACCCCCAGAACAATTAAGAAACACTAATCTAACTGGCAAAATGTAAATGCCAACATGTTTAAACTGGGGACCCTATGTGCCTTCCTGGATGAGTCAGAGGAATTATCACAGTCCATTCTCATGCATCCTGAAATCTGATGAGCCTCACAGCTTTTTCCACTCCCCTCTTCCCTTTTGCAAACAACTTAACTCACAGTAGAATGAGGAATTTCTTGGACAGAATGAAGGGTAGAAATACAGAAAGCAGGTATATGGCCAAAGAGCCTATTTGATATATTTTTATTAAATATTTTTTTTTCTAAAATATGGCAGCTAACAACAATGTATATACATATCCACACACATGTATTTTTTTTCATTTTAAAAATAAAAACTACAGACAAGTTGAAAGAACAATACAATGAGAGACCAAATATCCTTTAACTAGATTTACCAATTTGCTAACTGTTGTCACATTTGACTATTCAGTTATGCTAAACCTTTTGAGACTAAGTTGCATATATCAAAAACTTTTATCCCTAAATACTTCAATGTGTATCTCTTAATAAGGATACTCTCTAATATAACCATCCCACAATGATAACATTCAAGAAATTTAACATTGAAACAATTTATTGTTGTTACTGCCCTCAAGTCAAGCAGACTCATGGCAACTTTATGTAGAATGGAATGAAACATTGCCAGGCCCAGCATCATTCTCACAATTGGCAGTATTCTGAGTCCATTATTACGGCTATTTTGCCAATCCATCTTACCAAAGGTCTCCCATGTCCTCATTGTCCCTCTGCTTCACCAAATTTGATGTCCTTCTTCAACAATTGATCTGTCCTGATGACAAGTCCAAAGCAAGCAAGCTGAACCGTGTTGTGATCTATAAGGTTCTCTTTAGCTAATTTTTCACCAGGCCTTTTTTCTAGTCTATCTTAGTCTGGAAGCACGACTGAAACCTGTCTGTTAAGGGTAATTATGTTGGTATTAAAAACACCAGTGGCATAGCTTCCAACATCCAAATCCATTGCTGTCAAGTCAATTCTGACTCATAGTGACCCTATAGGACAGGGTTAAATTGCCCCATAGGGTTTCCAAGGCTGTAATCTTTACAGAAGCAGACTGTCATATCTTTTTCCTGTGGAGGTGGTAGATTGAAACCACCAATCTTTCGAATAGCAGCCAAGAACTTAACCACTACATCAGCACAGTACAATAAACTCACAGACACATGGTAAACTGAAATAATGCTATAAATCTAATATACAATCCATGTTCAAATTTCAGCAATTGTTCTAAAAAAAATTTATCTTTTTCCCAGTCCAGGATTCATATGTTGCCTTCAGTGGCATGTCTCTTTAACTCCTTTAATCTTGAACAGTTCCTTAGCCTTTCTTTGTCTTTCATACAGTGACAATTTTTAGCTCAGTACAGTTGTTTTGTACAGTGTTTCTCAGCTTGCATTTTTCCCAATTGGTTTTTGATACTTAACGCTTTTATTTATTTATTTATTTATTTTAGCAGGGATACTACATAAGAAATACTGTGTCCTCAGTGCCTCACATCAGGAGCACATTATGCTATTGTAACCAATAACTGTGATGGCAACTTTGATCATTTGATTAAGGTGGTGTGTGTCAGATTTCTCCACTGTAAAGGTACCATTTTCATCCCTTTGTAATGAATAAGAGGACCCCCTAGGTGCAAATGGTTAACACACTCAGCTGCTAATTGAGAGGCTGCAGGTTCAAGTTCACCCAGAGGTGCCTCAGAAGAAAGGCCTGTAGATCTACTTCTGAAAAATCAGCCATTGGAAAACCTACAGAGCACAGCTTACTGTGAACTACGTGAGGGTACCATGTGTTGGAATCAACAGCAACTGGCTAATGAATAAGAAATCTGAGGATACTTTGAGACTATGTAAATATCCTGTTTGCCCAATGATTTTAGCATCACTGATAATTTTTGTGTGAATCAATTATTACTATAATGGGTAAAAATGGTAATTTCCTTATCACCAAATCCTTCGCATGTACGTATTAATTGGCATTTTGTTTTAAAAGCTTTTTGCTGCTTTTCCCTTTATATAATTTATTCATTTAAATTTTTAAGAGTAAGTATGGAGTCATGGATTCTTTTCCAATGTAATATAATCCAAATCTATCATTGTTCATTCTTGTCCCAGACTTAGCATGTAAGGATTCCTTCAGGCTGGCTCTTTAGTGAAGAATGGTATTTAGAAACCAAAGTCTGGAACACTTAATATATTTCAAGTTATTAAAATATCACCATTCCTATTTTCTTGAGTTAACATGATGCAAGACTGGTGTAATGACTTACCTGCATGACCTTGGCAATTCTTTTCATTCTTTGAGGCCTGGTTTTTTACATGAAAAATATTTTTTAACCTTTTTCAGGTCATCAAGTTTGGGAATCTGATCAAAGCTATGGTCCCATCTCCCACTAACATGCTCATATAAGCAAAAATTCGAAGCCCCTGCATTAAGTGATCTCCAAGTTCTCTTCACTCTGTCTCTCTGAGTCTATGTGAGATGTGCTGCTCTCAGAATGATCCCTCGGAGATATCAAAATGTGGAGGGATTTATATAGACGCAAGATGAGAAAAGGATGCAAAGAAAGCAGCCTCTGAGCAACGCATTGCTCAACTACAGTTCTTTGCCCTGCCAAATATAGGACACGCTGTACTCAAAGGTGAGAGGTTTTGGGGGGACGGTCCCCTGGTGGGCGGAGAACGCTGGTGCAGTGGGAGACTTCAGCTCCGATCCAGGTCTTTGCACCGTTCGGTCCGGCCCGCAGGGCTCGCTCTTGCCCTTCGTCTGGGAGGCAGAGGAACTGGGCGGGCTGGGCGGCGACCCCGCCCCCGGCAACAGCGAGCTGTTGGGGATAGGAGAGAGTGCGGAGCACGGAAAGAGCAAGCCGAGTAAGCCCGAGCCCCGCCCCACCTCGCCTCAATCCAGCCGCCGACGTCTGCTGTGCTCTGGTCGCCATGGTGACCAATTGAGGCTCGGTCCCGCCCCCGCCCCCTTGCCCCGGCCCCCTGACGTCGGTGCACGTCAGCGGCGGCGCGCGCCTGGCTGGGCCCTGCGGAGCGGGAGGGTAGGAGCCACGGAGCGAGCGGAGCGGCTGTTGCCGGAGCTGAGCCCCGCCGCCCGCTTGCGCTCAAGTCCTCGGTGTCCAGCAGCGGGTCCCAGCATGGTCATGGCGGATGGTCCGAGGCACTTGCAGCGCGGGCCTGTCCGGGTGGGGTTCTACGACATCGAGGGCACGCTGGGCAAGGGCAACTTCGCCGTGGTGAAGCTGGGGCGGCACCGGATCACCAAGACGGAGGTGCGGCCCGGGGAGAGGGGGGAGCGTCAGACGCGAGGGTTCGGGAGCGAAGCTGTTTACTGAAGAGGCGGTTGCAGTGGTGGGACTGGGAGACCCGGGAGGCCGGGTCACTAGCTGAGGGTGGTTCTGGGGATCCGGGAGCACCGAAGGGATTGGGGCCCGCTCACCCGGACTCGAGTGTCGTCCGTTGGAAAGCCGACGACCTGGGGTTTTGCTTTTCCCTATTCCACCACCGGTGGCCACACGATCTCGACCAGAGCCTCCCACCCGGGCCGTGACCCGGTCTGTGGCCTCCGCTCCGGAGCCCAAGTTCCGCGTCTTCCCTGCTTTCGGCTGGGGGTGGGGTGGCAGAGGAAGTCTCCGCGCTCCTGGGCTACGCGGTGAGAGACGTCGCCGGCCGGTGGAGGGGACCGCCTGGGCTCCAGCCTCGCGGAAGGGGAATCGCGCGGCGCCAGCGGTCCCGACGTCCCTGTTCTGCCGGGCGGGAAAGGGGCCCCCGCGCCCGGCAGTGCTGGGACAGCCGCTGTCCGTCTTCTCTCCCTTCCTTTTCCCGAGTGTATCTGTAATGTAGTGTGAGGCTAGCTTGATCTCATGCCTGAGGCATTTCCATCTAATACTCCAGACAATAGAACTGGTTAAAATGGTCATCTCTGGATTTGCACAATTGGTACGCTGATCTTTCTTATCCAGAGTTGTCACTTTAACAAGTGTGCTAATAGCTGTGAATACATTTTCTTAAGCCACATCCGATTCTGCATCTTTAGTCTTAACCTCATCAACTGCATCTTGAGGGTGGCTCCAACATTCCCCCTCTATTGCACATCTAATGCACCACATATTTTTTCACAAGTCTCTGTTCTTATCTAACCCACCCCCCTTTCTTCTACTGCCTCAAGCTGCTTTCCTCAGGGTCTCTATTTTAAAGACGTGCAAATTAAATATCTTAGATAATAGGTAGAAACAAAGCCGTTCTTTAGAATGAAGCCTTGTGTTTTTGACGTACTCAGCTTGATTGTAGTTGATGCAGGAGTTTCATCCTTTTCTCTATTAAGCCCCTCCCCCATTAGTACATTTTTGTGCACAGATGAACTAGAGTTTGAATGTGGAATAAAGTTAATGGACATTTTCTTTCTAGAGGACTTTTTTCAGAATGTCGTATGTAAGGTGAAGTGCATTTGAAAACTTGAGTGATTGTTGTAGCTGTTGTTCTTAGAAGTTTTGTTTCATGTGAAGGAGCCCGCTCTCAAAAAGAAAGGGAGTATGTCATTTTATCATCTTCAGTTTTTGGCTTCTCTGTTTCTAAAGCATCCTAAATCAGACTTATATTTCAGCATCAGGACCAAGGTCACATTTCCTCTCAGTAAATTTACCAGTGTTAGCAATTTAGAGTAAGTTGGTAATGAATGTATAATATGACTGTAATGAAATTACTAAATTTTTGTGTAGTTCAATTTGATCTGAATATTTTTAAAAATGAAGAAAGAAATTGGCTCTATTACTCTAAGGGGCTATAGTCTCATTCCAAGTCAATTCTGGTTATTTCCCCCTTAAGCTGTGTAAAAGAAGGCATTTAAAATGTATGTTTGTATATGAGTCCTTGTTCAATGAGTGTCAAAAAAATACCTACAAAACTATTGAACTAAATTACGTGGTTGAATTCCAAGCCCATCAGTTTTTGATACTTTTCTCTCATCAACTCCTATCAGTATTAGTAACAAGATCTCATTAGGTCAACTGTTATTTATCAGGTCAAATTCCCCTACTATCTGTTTAGGAGCTGCTTGAGTGCCAGTGACACTCCTGAGGCTAGCAATTCAGATGTCCCTTTTGAACTGCTGATACATCTCACTGAGCTAGGGGGCACTGTGGAGTAGTATCATCTTTTGGGTATACACTATGGTGAGATTAATACATTTGTAATTCAAGGCACAGGTCAGATCGTGGAAAAGCACTCGTCTTAAATTGTGTACGTATGTGTGTGTAAAATGATTTAAATGAAAAATTAAATTTCTAGTCCATAGAACTTATCTCCCTTTTGCTTTTCAAAAGAAGGTACTGCTAATTAACATGTAAAAAGATGTGAATTTTACGATGAATGAGTGTATGTGTGTTGATTTGAGACTGTGGAAATCCTTTGGTGGCACAATTAAGTGCTGGACTACTGGCCGAAATGTTGGAAATTTAAACCAACCCAAAGGCTCCTCTGAAGACAGACTTGGTGATCTGCTTCCAAAAGGTCACAAACTTGAAAACTGTATAGAGCAGTTCTACTCTGCACACATGGGATTGCCATGAGTCGGAGTCCACTTGATGGCAACTAACAAGGTAGAAATAGGTGAGGAAAGTAGCAAGGTCAATGCCAAACAGGAAAGTTCCTGTCAATCTCAACTTTGTAAAAGTTGTTCTTTGAACTTTTATAGGTAATTGACATTAAGAATTGTTTAGCAGCAGCACAAATACAATTGTTTCTTAAAGTATACCATTTGTTATTAATGAGCTTTTTACTTTATTTGTTATGTTCATTCACTGGCTAAAATTTGCACGACTTTGATAAATTAGAACAATTACCTCAAATGTAAAGAAGAAATTACTTTAGGTTCGCCTTACAGTACATACTGTAGCAATTACAGTGAGAACAATTAATATGGTATAAAGAACAATAGCAGCAAAAATCATGTTTATAAAAGTTTCTTCAGTATTGTAAGCTTTTACATAAATATAAATTTGTGTGTTTTGAAACTTAGAGGGTTTTTTTTCTCCCCAAGTTTGGACCCAAAGCAAATTTTAGGGCTTAGTTTAAACATCTAAGGAGCCCTGGTAGGACAGTGGTTAAGCTCTTGGCTGCTAAACACAGGTTGACTCTTGAACTTACCAGCCTCACCCCAGGAGAAAGATGTGTTAGTCTGCTTCTGTAAAGATTGATAGCCTTGGGGACCCTCTAGGCAGCTCTACTCCGACTTGTGTGATTACCATGAGTCAAACTCTACTTGAGTCAAAATCTACTTCACGGCAGTGGGTTTTGGGTTTAAACATCTAGGCGATGAACAGTTGGACCTTTTTGCTTTTAATTGGCTTTTTTCCATCTACTGTTCTGTGTCATCAGTCCTCCCAAATGATGTGTTTTCTACAGACTTTGGAAGAATCAAGAAGTTAATTTGCCTTTTAGAAAAAGAAGGTAGACAAAAGAGAACTTCATATTGGTCTAACCTATCAAATAGCTTAACACTGTTAGAGAAATATAATTACTTAATCATCTGAAGTGGTATTCTTAGATCTCTGTGTAAATTTCGCACACAAAAGGGAAGGCAGATGGTGGTAGAATCCAGCATACTAATAAAATACTTAATAAGAGCTTCGTAGTATGGGGTTTGTGGTTTATGAATTAGAGAAGCTAATTTTATAAAATTAGCATAATGGAAAAGAATAATAACATTTAGGCTGTTAAACTATTTTAGGCAGTAGTGATTGTTAGTTTGCTATTCTGTTAAGTGTCCTTGAGTAGTGTTTTATTAACACTATGCTACAAAAAAAGTTTTCCTTTCAGCTAATTGCATAGCTAGTTTTTGTTGTTTTGTTTTTCACTTTTCTAGTCTTTGAAGTAAAATTTCTGAAAACCCTCTTATGCCCTTAATTTTTCTTGTTTTCTGGTTATTAAAGAAATACAGTCTTACTGTAGAAAATATGGAGAGTAAAGAATAGTTTTGTGCTTAGAAATGTTTGTGTGTAATCCCTGCACCAATGGGAATAAGCCATTGTTAACATTAAGACTTATTTCCTCTAGTCTTTTTGATGCATTTTTTCCTTAGGTGAGATTACATGGTACATATATAAATTGTATTTTTTTTCCCACTTACCGTTATAGCCTAAACATTTTGCTTATTACATACAAATTTATAAAACATTTTTAATTGCTACACAAGTTTTTTTTTGGTAGATGAATCCTATTTCACTTAATTATTCAATTGAATAGTTGATAGTTTCCAGTTTTCACTTACAATGAATAATGTTGTGTCTATAACTCTATCTGCGTTTTTAAATTTTAATTTGGGTAAGTTCCTAGAAGGGAAATTACTAAGTGAGAAAGTGTTATTTTTACATTAAAGACAAACATATTTTTTATTGCTAAATCTATCATGTTTGCTATAGAAAAATTAGAATGTGTAGATAAGAAAAGAATCACCTATAATATCATCTTCCAGAGATAACTATTCATTACTTTCAGATCTTTTCTGTGACAGGTTACTGTGTTTTCCATGCCTCTTGTATTGATTCGCTAAAGAGGATATAAATTTATGGTTTATGGAATCTTAAAAATATTTCACAAAAATTCTAAATATGATCTAAATGGGAAGTAAGTGCTGGCCAACTTTACATATCCTTAAGAGAACCTGGCATGCAAAACTGAAATCAAGGACTTCTAAAAGCTGCTTTTGTTCATTGAAAAGCTTTCTATACAGTTTGGAGCGTTCATAATAAGTTATAATTCTTTAGCTACTACCTTAAAATGTAAGCATTTTTTAAAGCTTTCCAAAATTGTTAAAGTATCAAAATTGCATTTTTATAGCAAGAGTAGAAACAAGAAAAGGGCATAATTCTATGCTGATTGCAGTGTTTCTGGAGGAAGAGAACTTATTTATTTATTTAAATATATTTCCTGTGTTTGTTTGGGTTTTATATTTTTCATTAAAATTTTTAAACTCTTCTTCATAGTCTTGGTGTTAATCTTATGCTGTGAAATAGTTCAGATTTCACAAAGCAGCTGTAGTTGTTTGCAACAGAAGAAAGAACTTGACATTTCACTTGAAAAGTTAATCTCTGATGTTATATCTAGGCCCATAAGTGATCTTTAATTGTACATTAAAAGAAAAGTTTTTGTCATGACATATATATGCTTTGTTAGAAGTTGTTCTCTAGCTTCCTGGCACCCCAGATAAGTACTGTGTGGCCAATTAAATATTGTTCAAAATTTTCTGCCTCTTTTTTTTTTTTGGCCGGCGGGGAGGGAGGACAAATATGCAAAATCAGCGTTGTGTAAATTTTAATATTCTGTAGAAATTTTAAACTTCAGCATAGTTTAATACTTTCTGATTTAAAATCCACTGGGAAATTCTGTCTCAGCATCAGGCAATTAAGAAAACATTTCTTTGGAAAGAACTGAAATTGAACTTTCTTCTTGGATTCACATGATGACATTTGATTTATGGTACACTGCTGATTGCAGATTTATTTCCTTGGAGCCAAATGAATTCCAGAAATTCATTAAGATATACTTTTTCCTTCTTTAGTGTACCTAGCACCTCTCCTGCCTGCTACCTTCATCTTTTTGAAATAAATTATGTATGTAAAAGTTTACAGATTGTTTGGGGGGGAATGCTTTCCCAGCCTTCAAAGAGAAAGAGTCCATATATCCAGTTTGAGAATCATTAGAATAAAAACAATTAAAACTTGGAAATGTCACCAAAAATTCTTCCTTTTAAATAACATTTTAAAAAATAATTAAGAAGAATAAGGGATGAATCCTAGATTAATTAAACTGAAAATAATGCTAAACTTAAAGTTCTTTAAAATGAGCATACTATCTAAATGATCCCTATTAACAAAAGTTTTGCATGTTCATGGTAGACATTTTTGAAAAGGCCAATGCAAAAATAAGTTGGTTTTTTTTTTTTTAAATCATCGTGCTTTTGATGCAGATTTACAAAGCACAATTTGTTTTACATTCAACAGTTCGTATACATTTGGTTCCATTCCCTGATTACCATACCCTAACCTCCATCCGGGGAGCTCTGGTAGCATAGTGGCTAAGACACTTGACTGCTAACCAGAAGGCTGGCGGTTCAAACCCACCAGCCACTCCTCGGAAGGAAGATGGGGCAATCTACTTCCGTAGTGATACTGCCTCGGAAACCCAAGGAGGGATTGCTATGAGTTGGGTCTGACTCGATGGCACATAACAACAACACAACAACCTCCATCTGCACTTTCCTCCTTTCCCTTTCCTATGACCCCCTCCCCCACCCATGTGCCCTTCTTAGTTATGCACTCCTGTCTGTCCAGCTTTCCCTCCATGTGAATGCTGCCCCTCTGGTGCCCCATGGCCTGTTGCTCCAAGGGGTATATCTCCGTAGAGTAGATGGATATATTGCCCTGGGTTGGGTGTTTTGCATGTAAATCTTTCTGCTTTTGGGCTGAGAGCCAGTCCTTGGGAGTGAGTCCTATCCCAAGCCCGAAGTTTATCCCAGAGCCATAGTCTTAGGGATCCCACCAGACTCCATCCGACCAGTAATTCTGGTTGTTACTGTGTTTTTGAATTTTGTTCCATGTTTTTCCTCCCACTCTATCCAGGATCTCCAGTTTTGATCCCTTTCCGAATGGTTGGCATTGGTAGTTGAGCACTGTTGAGTTCTCCTGGTCTCGAGGCCCATAATAGCACAGGGCTGTTTCCAAATGCCCTTGGTTTTCTTCATTCTTTTTTGCTTCAGAGGAGAGGAGACCATTAGCTCATCTTAGATGGCCACTCAGAATCTTTTAAGACCCCAGTTGCTACTCACCAAAGTAGGTTGTGGAACAATATTTTTATGTGCTATGTTGTGCCAGTTGAGCCTCGTGCCTCCCAATACTATGGTCCTGAGTCGGCAGACCCCATGGTTCTCTCTCCCAAGGTGCTTGGCTGTCTCTAGGGGATTACTCCAAGTCTGTCTTCTGTTGCTTCTATAATGATTGTGGTTATTTTGTATCACTAGTATGTGTGCAAGATTATCCTCAGCTAAGTCTATCATTGGTCTAGTGTATATTCCTATTAGTCGACCCCACACAATTCACTGTAGCAAAGAGATGGAAACAACCTAAATGCCCATCAACAGATGAATGGATAACCAAATTATGGTACATTCACACAATGGAATACTATGCTACATTAAAGAACAATGAAGAATACATGAATCATCTCACAAACTTGATGAATGTGGAGGACATTATGCTGAGGGAAATAAGTCAGTCACAGAAGGACAGATATTGTATGAACCCATTACTGTAAAAAGTCAAGGAAGGATTTGCTTAGGGAAGGGACCTGACTTTGTAGGTTACTGGGAATGGGAGGGAAGAGGAGGGGAAAATTTCGGATTAGTTGGGGGCTACACGCTGAGTTGGGTAAGGGAAGGGACGGTATAGAAAGAGTCTGTGACCAGTATGATAACATTGGGGAAAAGTAAGTATTCTTAATCTCACCACCCAGACCCAGAGACATCTACTGTTAATATTTTGGCTCATATCCTTCTAGTTATTTATTTATATTTTTTAATGTATGTAATAAAATTGAATATATTGTGTATATTGAATGTATCATGGACTGCCAGAAGAATGAACAAATCTGTCTTGGAAGAAGTACAGCTGGAATGTTGCTTAGAAGCAAATATTATGAGACTTCATTTTTCAGACTTTGGTCGTTTTGTCAGGAGGGACCATTCCCTGGAGAAGGACATCGTGTTTGATAAAGTAGAGGGGCAGTGAAAAAGAGGAAGACCCTCAACAAGACAGATGGACACACAGTAGCTGCAACAGTAGGGTCAAGTATAGCAACAATGGTGAGGATGGTTTAGAACTGGGCAGTGTTTCATTCTGTTGTACATAGGGTCGCTATAGGTTGGAACCAACTTGACGGCACCTGATGACAATAACAATAAAGTTGACACCATCTGTATATAACATAGTGTTTTATAATCCATGTTTTTTAGTTAATGTGTCATTAATATTTCCTCATGTTTTCTAGAAACTGTCTAAAGCATGGTTAAATAGTATTCTAGTATTTTATTGTCCATAGTTTTGATTCCAGTTAAGTTACTTCTGTCTCTTTCCAATTTAACACTTCATAAAGTATTTGTATACATATATCTTAGTGCTTATATCTGATAATTTCTTCAGAGTAATTCCATAGACATGGAATTCATGGCCAAAGAGTATGCACATTATTAAGTCTTTTCAATAAGATGCCATATCACCTTCCAGGAAAGGAGTACCCATTAATTTTCACCAGGAGGAAAGCACATTTGTCAGTAATATTATTTTTTAACATATTTGCTAGTTTGATAGGGGAAACAATGTTTTTTGTTATTTTTATTTGCATTTATTTGGCTACTTTGGTTACATAGTTTTATATGCTAGCCATTTGTCTTTCTGAGTTGCTTATTTGTTGGTAGGCCTATTTTAAAAATTGAATTGTCTTCTTTAGTGGTTTCATTTTAAGATAGGAGATTATTTTTAATCATTCCTTTTATGATCTGGAAAATCTACAGTTTTTCCATTTTTATAGATATAAAAGCACAGTAGCATTTACCTTTCCTCCAATCTGTTTTCCTAATTTAGAAATTTGCCTTATCACTGTAAAAGTCATATTAAGTCTTGATGAGGATTTTGTTTTAAAAGCCATTTTTAAATTGAAAAAGAATTTTTTTCTGAGAAACTAGAGAACTACATGTCAGTTTTACTACTGACTTTTATTGCTTTCAGAAATCCTTTCATTGACCATTCATTGATTTTTAATAAAGTCATATGTTCTGATTCTACTGGTAATTTAATGTGTTGTTGTTGTTATGTGCCGTCGAGTCGGCCCCGACTCATAGCGACCCCTCCTTGGGTTTCCGAGGCAGTATCACTACGGAAGTAGGATTGCCCAACCTTCCTTCCGAGGAGTGGCTGGTGGGTTTGAACCGCCAGCCTTCTGGTTAGCAGTCAAGTGACTTAGCCACTATGCTACCAGAGCTCCCAATTTAATGTATAAGCTTAAATATATATTTTAAATTTCAAAGATCTAATTGTATGGCAAGGATAACACTTCAGAAAGTGTAAAATTTATATATTAGTACTAAGTAGCACTGAAACAAATATTATCTGAGACAACTAATAAATACTAATCCCTTCTGATTTGTTGTTAGAATAACTCTTATTGTGTAACTTCCTTACAAAATCCCCCAAAACCACTTTTGTGAATGTGGTTTCTTTAAATTCCACACATAGAAAAATTTAAATTCTTCAAATGGGATTTTTGAGAAGTGAAATTTTTTTTTCTAAATTTGTCAAAGAGGATAACAAACATTAAATGAAACATGAGAAAATCCTTTTATCCACACTATTTTCATTTCTGCTCTTACATTTAATTCCTTCTTTCATTTTCAAATACACTCACTCTTATTGACATGGTTGGTTTCCAAAGACTAGATCTTTGGGGAAAATTGTCAATATGGGAAGATGGAGGATGACCATTCAGATTACAAAATGGAGGATGAGTACATCATTACATAACTGCCAAATTTCATCATTATATAACTGCTAAATGGCATCATTATATAACTTACCAGACCGCCTGAGAAACAGTAGCCTTGCGAAATTGACATAACTTTAACCATCACAGCCAGCGTTAACTCTTGCCTCACACCTCAGCATTTGTTACTACCAGACATACATCATCAATGTGCACAATAGTCAGAGAGTAGATCTTTTACTTTTGTCCTAAATGTAATGTTGGATAATGAAATAGTTGATAAGTGAGTAGGTTATGTATTTTCCATAGTTGTTACGTATGTATTTTTTTTTCACTTTGTTGGAAACATTTTCTGTGTGTAGTCATCGTTTTTCTAAATGTTAAAAATTTTGTTGTTGAGAATATGCACAGCAAAACATAATACCAATTCAAGTTTCGCCATATACAATTTAGTGACATTGATTACACTCGTTGAGTATACACCTTCTTTTTCTGAATTGTTCCTGCTTCATTAATGTAAACTAACTGTCCCCTAGGTTCCTATCCAATCTTGCTTCTGTCAATTTGATCTTATAAGTGTATAATCTTCTTAATTAATACTTAAATCTTATATAACAATATAACTATTTTAAAGAAAATTTGGAGAATAACATTTTACTATATATAAGTATATTTATATTTTATATAATTATAAATAGTATGTGTTTGTATAATACATAAACCCATCTACTGCCATCAAGTTGATTCTAACTCATAGTGACCCTGTAGGACAGAGTAGAACTACCCCATAGGGTTTCCAAGGCTTTTTGGAAGCAGATTGCCTAATATTTCTCCTGCAGAGGGGCTGGTAGTTTTGAACCCCTGACCTTTTGGTTAGCACCCAATGCTTTAACCACAGTACCACCAGAGCTCCTATAATACCTAAGATATAATGTTATTTATATTTTGTATTTTTGATAATGCATGTATAATTAGGAATTAGTCAAATAATACTTCAGGTGAACAACAAAAAAAGCATCCACCAGCAATACTAGCAATTCAAAAGACAGAAAACAACAAATGATGGTGAGGGTGTAGAGCTCTGATACACTGCTGATGGAACTGTAAAATAGTACAACCACTGGAAAAGAGCATGGCACTTCCTTAAAAATTTGGAAATAGAAATACCATTGACCCAGCAATCCCGCTCTACTCGGTATATATCTAAAGAAATAAGAGCCAGGCCACAAATAGATATATACACACCCATGTTCATTGCAGCACCATTCACAGTAGCAAAGAGATGGAAACAATCTAAGTGGCCATCAACAGATGAGTGGATAACCAAACAATGGTATGTAACACACAATGGAATACTATGCAACATTAAAGAATAATGAATCTGCAAAACACATCATGACATGGATGAACTTGGAAGACATTATGTTGAGTGAAATAAGTCAGTCACAGAAGGTCAAATATTTTATGAGTCCACTATTATAAAAAAGGAAAGGTTTATACACAGAGGGAGATTTTCTTTGTTGGTTACCAGGGATGGGTGTGGAAGGAAGGAAAATTGCTATCTAAGTAAAAGACACATATTGATTGGGATGAAGGGAAAGGCAGTATGCCAAAAGCAGTTCATCACCATAATCACTAAGGAAAAGGAAGACATGGAGAGGTACACAGAGATACACATAATAAAAGTAAATACTATTACATGCACAATACTACATTATCAGTAATAATTTATGAGTGGATACATAAGTAGAGGGAGCTCTGGTAGCATAGTGCCTAAGGCACTTGACTACTAACCAGAAGGCTGGCGGTTCAAACGCACAAGCCACTCCTCAGAAGGAAGATGGGGCAATCTTACTTCCGTAGTGATACTGCCTCGGAAACCCAAGGAGGGGTCACTATAAGTTGGGTCCGACTCGATGGCACATAACATAACACGTAAGTAGATGGGCAAAATGATCAGGTATGGGTAGGCAAACGAGAATGCCCATGACCATATATAGGTTTGGTAGATGATATTTCTACATACATATTTGTGCAATAAAAATGCCCATACATACAATAGCACTAATGGGGCAAAGTTTTGATAACTTCTTAGCCACAACCAAACTCCTTGGCTGAGCAAGTCCCTGAACCCATGGGCTTGGGACCATGGTCATGGGAGACATCAAGTTCAATTGTCACAACATAGTACACAAAAACATTATACATCCTACTTTGGTAAGTAGCAACTTGGGCCCTAAAAGCTTGTGAGCACAGTCATTAGCTATTAGACACACAGATCAAAACAACAATGAGATATCTCTCCCCAGTAATAATAGCAAAGTTCAACAAGACAGAAAACAAGTGGTGGTGAGGGTATAGAGAGATTGGAACTGTCATACACTGCTGGTGGGACTGTTAAATGGTACAACCACTGTGGAAGATAATGTGACATTTCCTTAAAAAGTTGGAGATAGAAACCATTTGATCCAGCAATTCTTCTACTAGGACTGTAGTCTAAAGATGTGAGATCCAAGACATGAATAGATACATGCGCACCGGTATTCATTGCAGCACTATTCATAATAGCAAAGAGATGGAAACACCCTAAGTGACCATCAACAGATGAATGGATAACCAAACTGTGATATATACACAATGGAATACTGGGCAACGTTAAAGAATAATGAAGAATCCACAAAAAATGTCATAACGTGGATGAACTTGGAGTATATTATGCTGAATGAAATAAGTCAATCACAGGAGGACAAATACTGTATGAGACCATTATTATAAAAAGTTGAGGAAAGGTTTACACAGGGAAGGAAATTTTCTTTGTTGATTTCCAGAGATGGGGGAGGAGGGGAGGAAAAAGTGCTTACTAGTCTTGGGAGCTCTGGTAGCATAGTGCCTAAGGCACTTGACTGCTAACCAGAAGGCTGGCGGTTCAAACCCACCAGCCACTCCACGGAAGGAAGGTTGGGCAATCCTACTTCAGTAGTGATACTGCCTCGGAAACCCAAGGAGGGGTCGCTATGAGTTGGGGCCGACTCGACGGCAAATAACAACAACAACAGTTAAGAGATAGGTATTGATTTTGGTGAAGGGAAAGACATAACAAAAGTCTGTGACCAGCACAGTATCACTAATGAAAAGGAACACACAGTGAGGTTTACAAGCAGTACAGACAACA
Source organism: Orycteropus afer afer (assembly GCF_000298275.1). Taxonomy (NCBI): domain Eukaryota; kingdom Metazoa; phylum Chordata; class Mammalia; order Tubulidentata; family Orycteropodidae; genus Orycteropus; species Orycteropus afer. Next base: position 12,826,209 of record NW_006921623.1, on the reverse strand, counting down.
AAGATAAACATCATTACTTACAAAATACTGCATTATCATTAATAACAAACACTTATCTACAGTTGGATACGTGAGTTGACGGGCAAGAAGATCAAGTGTGGGTAGGTTAACTGGAATATACCCGTGACCATACATAGGATTGGCAGATGATATTCCTACATATGTATTTGTGCTATAAAATGTCCATATAAACAGAACAAAGTTAGGATAACTTCTTAGCCACAACCAAACACCTTGAGAGAGTGAGTCACTGGGACTGTGGGCTCATGACCATGGTTATGGGGACACCAAGCTCAGTTGGCACAACAGAGTACACAAAAACATTGTTCTACATTTTGCTTTGGTGAGTAGTGACTGCAGTCTTAAAAGCTTGTGAGCAGCCATCTAAGATGCAACTATTGGTCTCTCCTCATCTGGAGCAAAGAAGAATGGAGACAGTCAAAGACACATGGAAACAATTAGTCCAAGGGAGTAGTGGACCATGTTAACCTCAGCCTATATGACTTTGAGACCAGAAGAACTAGATGGTACCTGGCTACCACTGACAGCCACTTCAAAAAGGCTCATAATTAGAGATCCTGGATAGAATGGGAGAAAAATGTAGAACAAAACTCAAAATCATAAAAAAAAGATTAGAATTACTGGTCTGCTAGAGACTGATGAACCCCCGAGACTATGATCACTAGTCACCCGTTGGACCTGGAATTGAATTCATTCCCATGGCTCAATCTTCAGCCAAACAATAGACCTATGATGTGAAGGGTAAGACCAGGGAGGTGTATTCCTTAGATCAACTGTGGGAGATCAGAAGGACAGCATTTGCTCAGGGAAGAAGCTCATAAGGCAGGAATGCATAGGAAAGGACACATGGAAAATGTAACCACAGGAAGGAAGTGGCAAGAGAGCTGTCACATTGAGAGGATATAGTCAATGTCATGAAACAAAATTTGTATGAAATATTGAATGGAAAACTAATTTGCTCCGTAAACTTTCACCCAAATTACAATAATTTTTTTTTTTTTTTTAAACATCCTTTAATTTAGAGTACTTTGCTTTAGCTTGGCTTTTTGACTTGATTGACATTCTTGTGACCATGCAGATTTTATTACTTGGTACTCTATTTTTAATTAAGTAGGAGAGTAAGTTCCCAGACAACTAAGCTCTTCATTACTTTAAAAATTGGAACACAACCTTTTGTAAGTTGAATACATTAATTGGGGAAATCCCAAAATACAGGTGCAATTTTTTTTTGTGGTGCTTAAAATTTGTTTTCCAAAATATATTCCTTTAATTCTCACAGACCTATTAACTTCCTCAGGAGCTCTGGTAGCGTAGTGCCTAAGCCACTTGACTGCTAACCATAAGGCTGGTGGTTCAAACCCACCAGCCACTCCTCAGAAGGAAGGTTGGGCAATCTACTTCCGTAGTGATACGACCTCGGAAATCCAAGGAGGGGTAGCTATGAGTCAGGTCCAACTCGACGGCACATAACAACAACAAATTCCTTAAGGAGCCCTAAGGATACACTGGTTAAGCCCTAGGCTGCTAACTGAAAGGTTGGTGGTTCAAACCCTCAGCAGCTCTGCAGGTTGCTTCTTGTTGTTGTTGTTGTAATGTGCCATCGAGTTGGACCCGACTCATAGCGACCCCTCCTTGGGTTTCCGAGGTGGTATCACTACAGAAGTAG
>NW_006921623.1:12784405-12797233 GCF_000298275.1 Orycteropus afer afer | reverse complement strand
AAATTCTTCTGCTAGTTGGGGTTTAGTCCAAATCTGCATCCTTTCCTTCAAGGCTCAGGGGTCCAAGATTATCTTCTGTGTCTGTATTAATTGGTTTCCCTTTTCTTTGTTAAAGAGGGTCTGTGCAATCCTTCTGCCTAGTCCGCCATCTTGCCGACAGTCCTCCTCCTCATTGTTGTTTTGATTTGCATCTCTAATGGCTAATAATTGTGAGCATTTCTTCATGTATTTGCTGGCTGCCTGAGTATCCTCTTTGGTGAAGTGACTATTCATGCCTTTTGCCAATTTTTTAAATTGGTTTGTTAATCTTTTTGTTGTTGAGGTGTTGGTATTTTCTATAGATTTTAGAGATAAGTCCATTGTCAGGTTGTTGCCAGATATTTTTTCTCAATCATCAAAAAGATTCTCTTTTTACTCTTTTGGCAGTGTAATTATCGACAGGTATGAATTTGTTGCTGTCATTTTGTTATGTGCTTTCTCGTGGTGTTGCTGATTTCTTAGTTCCATATAATTTTCTGTGCTGAGCTTGTTTTGTTTATAAATCGTATTATCAATTCCTTTTTTTGCTATTGTTTTAGTATTTGCTAAATATTTGTGCTGGTCCTCTTTTTTATTTTGATATGAAGGTTTATCATTTTTCTTTGATTACCCTGTGATTTATAGTTTTAATCCGAAGTTTAGAACAGTCCATTCTATTTTACAGTTGTCTTGACTTGCCTACCATTAGGAAGTTCTGTAACTACAATTTTTTCCCTCTTTTTATTTTGTAGTTGTCCTCATTTGTCGATTAATGTCTCTGGTTCCATGTTTACAGTCTTATGGGATTATTTACTTTGGATGCTTCTTTAATGGGGTTGGTTTCTGGGTTATGTCATCATGTGTGTTAATGGTTAATTGTTGTTTGCTGTTGTTGGTTCTCTGTCCAGAGGACTCCCTTTAGATCTTTTTTAAGGTTGGTCTGGTTTTAACAGATTCCCTTAATTTCTGCTTATCTGGAAATCTCCTCATTTCACCATCATATTTGAGGGACAGTTTTGCTGAGTATGTAATTCTTGGTTGGAAATTTTTTTCTTTCAGGGTTTTATATTTACTATCCCATTGTCTTCTCGCCTACTTGGTTTCTGCCAGCAAATCCAAGCTTAGTCTTATTGGTTGCCCCTTGTAGGTAACTTTTTGTTTTTCCTGTTATACTTTCAGGACTCTTTCTTTGTCCTTGGTTTTGGTGCATTTGATGATATGTCTTGGTGTTTTTATTTTGGGGTCTATCCTGTTTGGGGTTTGTTGGAGTTCTTGAATGGGTATATTCTCATCTTTCGTCATATGAGGGAAATTCTCTTCCAACAAATCTTCAACAGTTTTCTCTGTGTTTTTTTATTTGGGTCTTTCTATTCTGGAATTCTGATTACTCCTTTTGATGGTATCTCACGTGATCCTTAGGCTTTCTTCATTTTGTTTTGATCTTTTTGATGATTGATCCCTTTCCAAAGAAGTATTGAGGTATTTGTCTTCAATCTCACTAATTCTGTCTTCCATTGATTCAGTTCTACTCCCTTGCCCGTTCAGTGTGCTATGTATTTCTGAAAACTTAGTATTAATCTTCTGAATTTCTATCTGTAGATTTTGTCTCATTTCAAATTTTTCATTTATTTTGTCATTCTGTTCTTGTTTTGTCTTTCCAAAGTGTTCTAGGGTTTTCTCTGGGTTTTCCTCAATTTTGTCAGTGTTTTCCTTGATCATCTCTCAATCTGTTGAAGGTACCTAAATATAATTTTTTTTTAATTCCTTATCAGGGAGTTCCAATGCTGTGTCTTCCTCAGGGATGGTTCTGGGTCTGTATCCTGTTCCCTTGTTTCTCCTGATTTATGTTGCTTCTTTGTGTGGACTGTGATGCTCTGTTGTCTCCAAGACATTGTGACGTTTTTGTTTATATTTGATTGGTGATTGTATGTTGGAGCGACTTGCCCACAATTTTTGTTTTCTTTGTGTGTTACGTACAGAAGCAGGGTACTGTGCTCATCTATTTGCTAATTGGCAGCACTTATACACTCATCACCTCTCTCCTATCCCATTGTCAGCCTCCTGTATGCTCCTGCTTCCTTGGCAAATGGAGCCTATTCTTAGGTCCCTGGAATCCAAATGAGAATGGGGTCACTTTAGATATCCAAAATGGCCACTGCTTGTAAACATTCAAAATGGCTGAGTCTTTGGTCACTTTAAATATCCAAAATCACCACCACTTGTAAACAATCAAAATGGCTACACCCGCTGGACAACCAATAGTCCACAGCTCAGGTTGTCTCCCTCCTTGCTGTTTCCCTTCTTAGTCATAGGCCACCAGTGTAGTCATCCCTGCAGCCCTGGGTGAAAAGGGCTGATCTTTAGGTCAATTCTTAGGTCCCAACACCACTTGGAAATATTCAAGTCATTGGTGCCATCATAGTAGCTGACAGTCTGCAGCTCTATCCTTCTCCATACTCATTGTTTTCATTCAGGTTTGTCCACTAGTTGGTGCTTAATCCACTTCTGTATACTTCCTTTCAAAGCTCAGGGCTCCAGGATTATCTTCTGTATCTCTGTCAATTGGTTTCTCTTTTCTTTGTTGAAGAGGGTCTGTGTAGCTTGTCTGCCTATTCCACCATCTTTCCGGAATTTCTACCCTTTATACTCTTGTTGTCATACATTTTACCTGTTTTAGAAGACACAGTAGAGTGTTACTATTTTTGATTAAACAGTCACTTATCTTTTAAAGAGATTTCAATGTTAAAAAAAAATTCTGATTCTCAGTGCATTCCTGCATTCCTTTGTGTAGATCCATATTTTCATCTGGTGCCATTTTCATTTTGCCTGAAGCATTGTCTTTAACATTTATTTGTAGTGTGGATATGCTGGTGATGAAATCTTTAAAGTTTTGTATTTCTAAAATAGTTTTTATTTTATCTTCATTTTTTAAAGAAATTTTCATGGGGTATAGAATTCTATTTTGACAGCATTTTTCTTTCACTGCTATAAAGATGTCATTTCATTTTCTTCTCATTTACATTGTTTCTGACAGGAAGTTTACTGTTGTCTTTTTCTTTGTTCCTCTGTATACAGTGTGCCTTTTTTCTTTGGCTGCTCTAAAGATTTTCTGTTTATCACTTGTTTTGACAATCTGATTATGATGTGCCTTGGTGTGATTTTACTTGTGTTTTGGGTTCATTGAGCTTCTTAGCTCTGTGAATGTATAAGATAGTCAGTCATGTGGATATGGGAGGAAGGAAGTGATCTAGGAGAAAAACTCATTGCCATCTAGTCGATTCTGACTCATGGAGACCCTTTAGGACAGAGTAGAATGCCCCATAAGATTTCCAAGGCTATAAATCTTTACACAAACAAACTGCCTCGTAGGGAAGAGTTAATACAAAAGCCCTGAGTCAGCATTGTACTTGATGTGTTCAAGAAATAGTAGGATGGTCAGTATAGTTGGAGAGATGCAAGCAAGAGGGAAAAGCAAAAGTGAGCAAGTAGAGAAGAGTAGTAGAGATGAAATCAGAAAGGTAAATGGGAGGCAGGAATAAGGGCGATCTTGTGACTTTGTAGACCTTTTAAAATTAGGGGACTTTTGGAGGAGTTTGAGCAGAGACATGACTGGATCTATTTTAATATTTTAAAAGCATCACTATGCTGTGTTGAAAATACTGTGGTGAGCAAAGGGATAGGAGACCAAATAGGATGCTGCTATAGTAGTTTAAGTGGGAGGTGATGACAACTCAGACCAAGGAGGTAGCAGTGCAGGTAGTTATAAGTGGTCAGATCCAGAATACAGTTTGAAAGTAGACTCGTTAGGATTTCTTGGCAGATTGAGACCATTTAAGTAGTGCACATAGAGAGGGAAGAGACCAAGGTATGTCCCTCTTAGGAACTTAAACATTAAAAGATGGAGAAAAGAGAAGAAACCAGTAAAGGAGAAAGAGAAGGAAGGACCAATGATATTAAAAAAATAAAAAAAATAAAAAAATCCTGAGAATGGAGTGTTCTGGAAACCAGATGAAAAAAGTATTTTCAGGAAGAAGGAGTGAACATCTATGTGAGATGCTACTGGCATGTCAATAAAGATGAGGAATGACAATTGAACTTTTAAAAAAAGAAATAATTTTTTTTTTTTTTGGAATTTGGGTGAAAGTTTATAGAACAAACTCATTTTCCAAACAGCAGTTCATACACATTTTGTTTCATGACATTGACTGCCATTTCCCACAATGTAACAGTTCTCTCCCATTTCTTTCCCATAGTTACCTCTTCCCTGTGTCCTTCCCTCCCATGCACTCCTGCCCCTTGAGCTATCTCTGTGCAAACACTGCCCTTCTGTACTCCCGCTATTAATCACTCCAAGGAGCGTATCTACCTGATATAAGTGTTCACCCCATATGCCAGTCTATTGTTTGGCTAGAAGCCACAGAAGTGATTTCAGTTCCAGACCTGAAGGTAACTAGGAGCCATAGTCTCAGGGGCCTTACCAGGCTCTATCAGACCAGTAAACCTGTTTTTTTTTTTTTTTTTATGATTTTGAGTTTTGTTCCACATTGTTCTCCCACTCTATCCAGGATCTCCTCTACTGATCCCTTTCTGGGTGGTTGACAGTGGTAGCTGGGCACCATCTAGTTTTTCTGGTCTCATGGTCGTATAGGCTGAGGATCACATGGTCTGCTAGTGCCTTGAACCATTTTTTTCCATGTGTTTTTGGTTTTCTTCATTCTTCTTTGCTCTGGATATAGCAAGACCCCGATCATTACTTTTAACACTTCAATCACTACTTATCAAAGTAGGATATAGAACAGTGTTTTGGTGTGGTGTGTTATGCCAGTTGAACTTGATGTCCCCTGTGGCCATGGTTCTGAGCCCACATGTCCAATTACTCGCTCCCTCAGGGTAGCTGGCTATGGCCAAGAAGCCACCACAACCTTGCCTTTTGTCAGCACCACTACACACCCAGACATTCTTATAGCACATACAGATATGCATGTAGAAACATCATCTGCCAATCACAATTGACCATTGTTTTTGGTAGTTAGTAAGAGCTGTTTTGGTGGAACTATTGGGCTGAGAGCTAGATTGAAGATTTTAAGAGCAAATGAAAGAAGAAAATTGGAGAAAGTAGAACAGACAACTGTCAAAGCATTCTGCAAAAAGGGAGAAAAGAAATGACATATTTGTTAGGGGCAATAGAATCGAGAAGGATGTTTTAAGATGAGAGAAATAACTGTGTATTTACTTAACTCTCAGAGCTTTAGTTTCCTCGTCTGAAATGGAGTTTTAATAGAGTTATAAAGGTAGAGCCTGTTTCATAGAGTTGTAAAGCAGTAGTCTAAGTGGGAGGTGATGATGATTCAGACCAGGGAGTAGAAGTACAGCTAAGTGATAAGTGGTCAGATCCAGAATATAGTTTGCATGTAGAATCAATAGAATTTCTTGACAGGTTGAGACCTCTTAAGTAGTGTACATAGTTAGGGAAGAGACCAAAAGACTGATCTTAGGCACTCAAACATCTGTAAACTCTCAAACATCTGTAAACCCTTATCTGTAAATGGGGGTTATGCCTGTGTCATAGAGTTGTAAAGCACCTAACTCAGTGTTGAGCATATAGTAATTACTCAAATGCCCCTCCTTCCCCTCCCTTCTCTTTGGGAGATAATGTTCTAAGTACAATTTTTGTTTGTTTTTTTTTTTTTTGAGGAGATGATTATCTTCTGTTTCTGAAGATTGGTTTTAGAGTGGAAATTTTCTTATAAACTTTCCCTAGGAATGTGAAATTAAAAAAATAAGATGCTTTGAAAATGAAAGAGTAGCTTGCAAACTTTTTTTTTTTTCCAAGTCTTTACCCATTGGAATATTTTAAAAACTATAGGCCATAGTTTTATAAGTAAACGAGAAATGGCTATTATATGTTAGCTGTCATTTCTATGAAAATGGAATGTTTTATTTATTTATTTTGCAATAGTATTTATATTTACCTTTATTGTTTGTACCTCTTGTGTACCTCTCCATGTTTTCCTTTGCAAATGGGATATTTTAAATTGTTATTTCATGTTAAGACCCTTGATACAGGTTTGTATTATGTTGCTTTATAAAAATTCAAGTATAACTTTAGTGACTTTTTTAATTAGGGGATTTTTAATGTATAATATTTATTTCTAATGTGAGACATCTGGGTAAATGTGAAATTTAAGTTCTGAAAAGAATATGATGTAGATAGAAAAATGTGGATATTGAATGAGTTACTTATTTTCTATTGTGGTACAGTTAATTGAGCACTGAATAGCATACGAAATGGATTCATTTAAATCTGAAACTGAAATTAAAGGGAATTTGGAGATCATCTAGACCATTTTATTTTTATTTTCTTTGACTTTGTCATACAGCATATCGCCCAACAGAATTCATTATCTGTTCTCACAAAACTATTTCTCCCTTTTCTGTGTAGCCATTGCGACACATTTGATTTTATTGTTTATGAGGCCATCTAAGCCAGGAACTTTGGTGATTTTTCTTCTTCACCCTTCATTTCTGATGAGATTTTAAATCCTGCCCATTATCCTTCCCTAAAAAGCTCTCAAAGAAGTCTCCTTCTCTCTATGTTGTTGTTCTAACTCATAGCAACCCTACGGAACAGTAGAACTGCTCCATAGGGTTTCTTAGGCTGTAATCTTTACTGGATTACCATTGCACTACCAGGACTCTTCTTCATTAAAAAACCAAAAGCCAAATGCCGCTGCAATTGAGTTGACTCCAACTCATAGCAATACCCATAGGACAGAGTAGAACTGCCCTGTTGGATTTCCAAGGCTGTAAATCTTTAAGGAATGAGACAGCCTCATTTTTCTGCCACAGAGCACTGGTGGGTCAAGCCTCTGATGTTTTGCTTAGCAGCCAAATACTTTAACCACTGTGCAACCAGAACTCCCTTCTCTTCATACATACTGCAAATGCCTCAGTTCAGAGTCCTTGTTAGCTTGTCTTGATTATGCAATAATATGTAAGCTATTCCATTTGACAGGGAGTGCTGGTAGCATAGTGCCTAAGTCACCTGACTGCTAACCAGAAGCCTGGCGGTTCAAACCCACCAGCCACTCCTCAGAAGGAAGGTTGGGCAATCTACTTCCGTAGTGATACTGCCTCGGCAACCCAAGGAGGGGTCGCGATGAGTCAGGTATGACTCGATGGCACATAACAACAACAACAACATTCCATTTGACACTGCCTCCAGAGTTATCTTTGTAAAATACAAACACTTATCTTTATTTTCTAAGATTTTTGCAAAGACTATTAATTACTATAAAAGTAGTTTTTTAAACTGGAATTCATATGTCATTATGGAATATGAATAGTTATCAAAAGGATTGCTATTTAGGTTAGCTCCTATACTTTATTACCTTTGCTCTTAAATTTCCCTTGTCCTTAATTTCCTCTTACAAATAAGTAAAGTTCTTTATACCAAGCTTCAAAGCTGTCTGTATGTACACACGTAGCAATCCTGTTTTCATTTTCAGTGTAGTCAGTGCAGCTGGGGAGAGTTGGATATCCTGCTAGGGTTTGAGGTAGAACAGAAAGTGATCAGTGACCCAGAAAGGATAAGGAATCCAACTGAGTTGGGGGTGGGAGGCATGGCAAAAAATAAAGGTCTAAACAGGCAAAATAAAATTGTGGCCTATATGTGGAATACATATGGAAGAAAAGACATAGTAAACTGTAGATTCAGGTAGGTACAAGCCAGGACCAGTCTGGTAGCCAGCCAGTTTCTGACATGGGGTCCATGAGGAGAGTGAAATAGAAATGAGAAGATGCAGTCCAAGAACTCTTATACACTGCCGGTGGGATTGTAAAATGGTACAACCATTGTGACAAACAGTATGGCGTTTCCTTAAAAAACTGAAAATAGAAATGCCATTTGACCCAGCAATTCCATTACTAGTAATATATCCTGAAGAGGTGAGAGGCAGGACACGAACAGACATATGTACACCTATGTTCATTGCAGCACAGTTTACTATAGCAAAGAGTTGGAAACAGCCTAAATGCCCATCAACAGATGAATGGATAACCAAAGTATGGTACATTCACACAATGGAATAATACTGTGCTACACTGAAGAACAATGAAGGATACAGGAATCTTCTCACAACGTGGATGCACCTGGAGGATATTACGATGAGTGAAATAAGTCAATCACAGAAAGACAAATACTGTATGAGCCCATTGCTGTAAAAAGACAAGGAAGGGTTTGCTTAAGGAAGGGAACTCACATTGTAGGTTACTGGGATGGGCAGGGAAGTGGAGGGAATAATTTTGGGCTAGTCGGGGGCCACACACACAGGTTGGTATGGGGAGGGATAGTATGGAAAGAGTCCGTGACCACCGTGATAACATTGGGGAAAGGAAGAACACTGAATTGTGCACATAAGATATAGACGACAGAGGCTGATACCAGTATATCCACAATACTGCATTACCATTAACACCAAACACCAGGCTACAGATAAATACATAAACATCTGAGACGATCAGATGGGGGTCAATGAACAGGATTATATTCCAGACCAAGGATTGATTCAGCTGAGGCTAATCTTGCACAGATACCAGTGATACAAAATACTGGCAATCCTTACAGAAACAACAGAAGACAGACGTAAAGCAATCCCTCATATACAGCCAGTCACTGTGGGAGAGATTCAACAGATCTACTGACTCAGGACCATAGTACTGGGGGACACCAGACTCAGTTGGCACAACAAAATACATAAAAATCTTATTCCACAACCTACATTGGTGAGTAGAAACTGGGGTCTTAAAAGCTTTCAAGCAGCCACCTAAGATGCAGCTAATGGTCTTCTATTGTCAGAAGTGAAGAAGAGTGCAAAAAAAAAAAAAACAAAGGCATTTGGAAGCAATCAGCCCTAGGACACAGTGACCCTTGAGACCAGAAGAACTAGATGGTGCCTGGCTACCAATGCCAATTACTCAGGAAATAATCAAATTTGGAGATCCTGGATAGAGTGGGAGGAGAAACATGGAACAAAATCCAAAAAATAATGACTAGAATTACTGGTCTGATGGAGTCTGGTGAGACCCCCAATACTGTGGTCCTGGGATACATTCTGGACCTGGAATAAAGCTCACTCCCAAGGGCTGGCTCTCAGTCCAATAGTAAAGAAGATGTACATGCAGACAACTCAACCCAGGGTGATGCACCCACATACTCTATGGAAATGCATCCCTTGGAGCAATCAACCACAGGGCACCAGAGAGGCAACATTCACATGGAGGAAATGCAGAACACACAGGAATGCATAACTATGAGTGGCATGGGGGTCGGGTTACTGAGCAGGGAGGGGGGTAGACTGGGTTAGGACTGGGCATGGTAAATGGGGAGTGAAACTAAATGTACACGTAATGTTCAATGTAAAACAAACTCTTAAAAAAAAAAAATTACCAGTCTCCCATCCTTACCTCACCCTCACCCCTATTTCCCCCTCTTCATCTCTTTTAGCTGATAAGTTTGGATTTACCGCCATTTTTCTGTATAATATGCTTGTGTTGCTCCTTCTGGGTATTTCTACTTTAGGTATAATCTGTTGAATTTCTTTTTAATTCTTCCCCTTCTCCCTAAACAGAAGACACATATGTTGGAAAAGTATATAAGAACCAGTTGTGGGAGACTTTATTTGGATTGCTTTTGTTAGAGTGTGCATTGGTGAACTAAAAGGTGATAGTGAGCAGAAAGATGATGTGTGTGTAATAACAGTATTTAAGAAAATAAATCCACCAGTGGTGTGAGCAATGGTGCACAGTGTGATTTGGAGGAGGAGGAGGAAAAGGCCTTTTAGGAGACTGTTTTAATTGTCTGGATGTGAGAGGATGAATGCCTGGATTAAGATGTTGTCAGAAGCATGAGAAGATTTGTAAGCAGGAGACATTTCTACTCCTAAAAATAATAAAAACTAACATTGAAAGATCGAGTAGTTTGTCCAATCACATAGTTGATAAGGGGCAGAGTGGGATTTGAACCAGCAATCCCAGAGCCTGTACATTTTATAATTACACTTTACTACCTCTTAAAAATTCTTAATACTGAGAAGAGGAGAAAACAGAGGTAGTATTTAAAGCAAGACTGATTGGAAGAATACTGATGATGTGGTTCAGTATAATAGAGAGGTCTGGAGCTAGTTTTAAATGTGTTGTTGGAGATAATATCACGATATTTAGTTGTTTATGGGCTGTTGTAGTTTGAGATAGTGGAAGCAAGTGACATCCAAAAGAGAGTTTAAATTTGACAATGAAAAAAACAAATAACCCAGTTTGAAAATGCATGAAAGACTGAAAAAGATACTTCAAGAAGAAAATAATAGTAGTGGCCCATAAGTACATGAAAAAGTACTAAACCTCATTTTTCATCAGCTAAATGCAAATTAAAAACCCCAGTGAAATAACATTTCACTTTACACCAACTGTTGTTGTTGTTATGTGCCATCCAGTAGGACCTGACTCATAGGGTCCCCTCCTTGGGTTTCTGAGGCCATATCTCTACAGAAGTAGATTGTCTAATCTTCCTTCCAAGGAGTGGCTGGTGGGTTTGAACCACCAGCCTTCTGGTTAGCAGTCAAGTGCCTTAGGCACTATGCTACCAGAGCTCCCTTACACCAACTAGAATGAAACTAGGATGATTAAAATAAAGAAGACTGACAACACTAAGTGTTAGTCATAGGATGGAGCAACTAGAACTTTTCATACATTGGTGGTAGGAGTATAAAATTGTAAACCACTTTGGAAAACTGTTTGGCAGTTTCTTACAAAATTAAACATACATCTACCCTATGACCCAGCATTTCTACTTCTAGGTACTAGAAGAATGAAAATATTTCATTCTAGTATGTCTAGTATTTTCATACTAGAAAAATGAAACAAATAGCCATAAAATAATTTGTACGAAAATGTTTATAAAAACTTCTTTCACAATCAACCAAAGCAGGAGCAACCCAAATATCCATTGACAGGAGAATGGACCAAAACAAATTGTGCTATGGTTCATACAATGGAGGACAATGTAGCAATAAAAGGGAACAAACTACTTATTCGTGAAACAACAGGGATAAATTTGCAGATGTGCTGAGTGAAAGAAGCTGGACACAAAGAGTACATACAATATCATTCATTTGTATGAAGCTCTAGAATTGGGCTAGTTCAAAGGATAACGTTGAGAAGAATGGCAATTCCAGAACACTTGATTGTACTCATGAGGAATCTGTACCTTGACCAGGAGGTTGTCGTTCGAACAGAACGAGGGGAAACTACATGGTTTAAAATAAAGAAGGGAGTGTGTCAAGGTTGTATCCTTTCCCCCTACTTATTCATTTTGTATGCTGAGCAAATAATCCGAGAAGCTGAACTATATGAAGAAAAACGTGACATCAGGATTGGAGGAAGAGTCATTAACAACCTGAGATCCACTGATGATACAACTTTGCTTACTGAAAGTGAGGATGACTTGAGGCACTTACTGATGAAGATAGAAGAATACAGTCTGCAGTATGGATTACATCTCAATATAAAGAAAACAAAAATCCTCACAACTGGACTAATAAGCAACATCATGATGAATGGAGAAAAGATTGAGGTTGTCAAAGAATTCGCGTTGCTTGGTTCTACAATCGACACCAATGGAAGCAGCAGTCAGGACGTTAGACGACGTGTAGCACTGGGCTGGTCGGCTGCGAAGGAACTGTTTCAAGTGTTGAGGAGCAAGGAGGTCTCCTTGAGGACTCAGGTGTGCCTGACACAAGCTATGATACTTCCAATCGCCTCGTATGCATGTGAGAGCTGGACAATGAATAAGGAAGACCGAAGAAGAGTTGATGCTTTTGAGTTGTGGTGCTGTCGAAGAATGCTGAAAGTACCATGGACTGCTAAAAGAACTAACAGATCTGTCCTGGAGGAAGTGCAGCTAGAATGCTCCTTGGAAGCGAGAATGGTCAGACTTCGTCTCACCTATTTTGGTCATATTGTCAGAAGGGACCATTCCCTGGAGAAGGATGTCATTCTTGGTAGGGTGGAGGGTCGATGAAAGAAGGGAAAGGCCTTCAATGAGATGGATTGACACGGTGGCTGTGACAATGGGCTCAAGTATAGCAGGGATCATGGAGCTGGCATGGGATCAGATCAGGCAGTGTTTCATTCTGCTGTGCATGGGGTCTCTATGAGTCGGAAACAACGGCACCTAACGACAACAACAACAATCTATACACAATGAAAGTGCAAATTTTAGGTGTTATGTAGATGAGCTCTGACAATTGTATACTCTACATAACCACCACTCAAAACAAAAATCAACATTTCCATCACTAAAGATGGTTCCCTCTTGTCCCTTTTTTAGTCAGTTCTCCTGTAGCCCTAGAGGCAAACACTTTCCAACTTCTATGACCATTCTTTAGTGTTGCCAATTCTAGCTGTCGTTGTTAGGTGCTGTCAAGTCATCTCGGACTCATAATGACCCTGTGCACAGCAGAACCAAACACTTCCCGGTGCTGTGCCAGCCTTACAATCTTTGCTATACCTGAGCCCATCATTGCAGCCACTGTGTCAGTCCATCTCCTTGAGGGCCTTCCCCTTCTTGGTTCACCCTCCACTTTACCAAGCATGATATCCTTCTCTAGGAAATAATGCCTTCTGACAACCAAACTAGGTGAGACTAAGTCTGGCCATTCTTGCTCCCAAGGAGCATTCTGGCTGCACTTCTTCCAAGATAGATTTGTTAGTTCTTTTAGAAGACCTTAGTACTCTTTTTTTTTTTTTTTTTTT
>NW_006921623.1:12781582-12783019 GCF_000298275.1 Orycteropus afer afer | reverse complement strand
GTTATCCATTCCTCAGTTGATGGACACCTAGGTTGTTTCCATCTTTTGGCTATTGTAAATAGTGCTGTGATGAACATGGGTATGCATATGTCTGTTCTTGTAATGGCTCTCACTTTTTAGGATATATACCTAGTAATGGAATGGCTGTGTCAAATGTTATTTCTAATTCCAGCTTTTGAAGGTATCGCCATACTGCTTTCCACAGCGGTTGTACCATTTTACAGTCCCACCAGCAGTGTATGAGAGTCCTAATCTTTCCACATCCTCGTCAGCATTTGTTACTTTGTGCCTTGTTGAACTTTGCTACTAGTGCTGGAGCAGGATGGTATCTCATTGTTGTTTTGCATGTCTCTAATAGCTAGTGATCGTGAACATTTCTTCATATGTTTGTTGGCCGCTTGAATATCCTCCTCGGTGAAGTGTCTATTCAGGTCTTCTGCCCATTTTTTAATTGGATTGTTTGTCTTATTGTTATTGAGGTGTTGGTGTTTTCTATAAATTCTAGAGATAAGTCCCATGTCAGATATGTCATTGCCAAATATTTTTTCCCAATCTGTAGGTTCTCTTTTGACTCTTTTGGAGAAGTCTTTGGAAGTATGTAAAAAATTTAATTTTTAGAAGGTCCCAATCATCTGGTTTCTCTTCTGCTGTTTGTGCATTTTGAGTTATGCTTGATAGTCTATTTATGCCATGTATTAGGGCCCCTAAATTTGCCCCTGTTTTTTCTTTGAGGAACTCTATAATTTTGGTTTCACATTTAAGTCTTTGATCCATCTGGAGGTAGTTTTTGTATATGCTGTGAGGTACAGATCTTGTTTCATTTTTCTGCAAAAGGATACCCTGTTTTGCCAGCACCATTTATTAAACAACCATTCTCTTCCCCATTTAATGGATTTCAGCCCTTTGTCAAAAATCAGCTGATCATAGGTCGATGGATCTATTTCTGGGTTCTCAATTCTATACCTTTGGTCTATGTATCTGTCATTAAACCAATACAGGCAGTTTTGACTAATGTGGCTGTATAGTAGGTTTTGAGATCCGGCAGTGTGAGACCTCCTACTTCTTCTTCTATAGTGCTTTACTTATCCGAGGCCTTTTTCCTTTCCATATAAAATTAGTGATTGGTTTTTCCATATCCTTAAAGAATGTTGAAGAGCTCTGATAGCATAGTGCCTAAGGCACTTGACTGCTAACCAGAAGGGGTAGTGGTTCAAACCCACCAGCCACTCCTCGGAAGGAAGGTTGGGCAATCTACTTCTGTAGTGATACTGCCTCGGAAACCCAAGGAGGAGATCTCTATGAGTCGGGTCCAACTCGACGGCACATAACAACAACAAAAACATTATAAATGGTATTGATTTCCTTATTTCTTTTTCAGCAATCTCTTTGCTGGTGTAGAGGAATCCACGTGATTTTGGGATGTTGATCTTATATCAT
>NW_006921623.1:12779328-12779871 GCF_000298275.1 Orycteropus afer afer | reverse complement strand
GAGGGTCGACGAAAGAGGGGGAGGCCTTCAAGGAGATGGATTGATATGGTGGCTGCGATGATGGGCTCAAGTATAGCAGAGATTGTGGGGCTGGCACGGCATTGGGCAGTGTTTCGTTCTGCTGTGCACGGGGTCGCTATGAGTCGGAAACGACTTGACGGCACTTAACCACAACAACAACAGTTTTCCTTTTGAGTGATGTCTTTGCCTGGTTTTGGTATCAAGGTTATGCTTGCTTCATAAAATGAGTTAAGGAGGATTCTGTTTTTTTCTATTTTTTGGAATAATTTGAGTAGGATTGGTGTCAGTTCTTCTCTGAATGTTTGATAGAATTCTCTGATGAAACCATCTGCACCAGGACTTTTTTTAATTGGTAATTTTTTGATGACCTGTTCAGTTTCTTCTTTTGTTATGGACCTCTTCAACTTTGCCACATCAGTGTGTGCTAGTTTAGTTAAATGGTGTGTTTCTAGAAATCTGTCCGTTTCTTCCAGATTTTCAAATTTGTTGGAGTACAGTTCTTCATAGTATCCTGATATTATC
>NW_006921623.1:12767013-12778378 GCF_000298275.1 Orycteropus afer afer | reverse complement strand
TTCTGTCTTAAAGTCAGTTTGATCAGAAATTAATATTGCCACTCCTGCTCTCTTACAGTTGCCATTTGCTTGATACATCTTTTCCAACCTTTGATTTTTAGTCTATTTTTGTCTTTGTCTCTAAGGTGTGTCTCTTGTAGGCAGCATATTGATGGGTTTTGTTTTCTTATCCAATCTGCAACTCTCCGTCTCTTGAGTGCAGACTTTAACTTTAGTACTCTCAGCATTTTTCTCCAACACAACTCAAAAGCATCAACCCTTCTTTGGTCTTCCTTATTCATTGTCCAGCTGTCACATGCATAAGAGGTGATTGAAAATACCCATGGTTGGGTTAGGCACACCTTAGTCTTCAAGGAAACATCTTTGTTCTTCAGCACTTGAAAGAGGTCCTTTGCAGCAAATTTGCCCAATGCTCTACAATGTCTGATATCTTGACTGCTGCTTCCATTCGTGTTGACTGCAGAACCAAGTAATATGAAGTCCCTGACAACTTCAATCTGCTCCATTTATCATGAAGCTGTTTATTGGACCAGTTGTGAGGATTTTTATTTTCTTTATATTGAGCTATAATCCATACTGCAGACTGTAGTCTTTAATCTTTATCAGTAAGTGCTTCAAGTCATCCTCACTTGTAGCTAGCAAAGTTGTGTCATCTGTGTATCACAGGTTGTTAATGAGTCTTCCTGATGCCACATTGTTTTTCATATAATCCAAGCCAGGGGGTATATAGATTATACCTCATTAAATCCTTTTAACTCTCAAAAAAGGAGCGTTTAATAACAGAGATATAGATTTACCTGTGTAGAAGTGATGAGTGAAGCTGTGATTAGTCATGAGATCTCAGAGAAGAGTAGGCTAAGAATTACACCTCTATTTAGAAGGCAGGTGGGAGAAGGGAATTGGTGGAGTAGAAGAGTATATTGATAAATAAGGACAGTTACTGTTCTATTAGCCAAAGGAGAAGGGAGTCTGGATTGAAGAGGGCATTTCATCATTGAGGTATCACTAACAAGTTTAAACAGTACTTTTCAATAAATTTGGAGTTAAAGCTAGATTTCAAGAATTTGGGGAGATAGGTGGTAAGGAAAGGAAGAAAGGGGTTTCCAAGGTGGGAGGAAGGAGAGAAGAAAAGAATTGAGGGATAATTGGGGTCTACAGAATTCAGTATTCTGGTGGTGGTGGTGGTGATGGTGTTTGAAGAAGCTAGGGAAAAAAATGTATATTGCTGCTGTTGTTGTTATGTGCCGTCAAGTCAGACCCAACTCATAGCGCCTCTTCCTTGGGTTTCCAAGGCGATATCACTATGGAAGTAGATTGCCCAACCTTCCTTCCGAGGAGTGGCTGGTGGGTTTGAACCACCAGCCTTCTGGTTAGCAGATAGTTAATGAAACAAGGTTACAGAGTGGGCAAGAGACAATTGGATCAAGAACTCAGAGAGTGGTTAATTTTAGGAGGGAGGGAGTCCTTCTCTGTGACACATCAGTGCAGTTACAGCAAGAATTAGAGGTGGTCCTAAGGATGTGGCTTACAACAGCCCTTGTAGTCGTGTGGAAGGAAGAGGAGTTTATTGAAATAATGACCGTTTAGTAAACATCACCTGTGTGTCAGACCCCAAAGCATGTATAAACACCAAAAACGGTGTGTGGTTCATGATACTCATTCACTGCCATCAAGTCAATTCCAACTCACAGTGACTATAGAACAGAGTAGAACTGCCTCTTAGGGTTTCCAAGGCTTTAAATCTTTACAGAAGCAGATTGCCTCATCTTTCTCCCACGGAGCAGCTGGTGGGTTTGAACTGCTGACCTTTAAGTTAGCCTAATATTTTAACCACAGCAACACCAGTGCACCTTCTATTGATATAGATGAAATTTAATTCATTCTGTAACGTAGCAGATGAGCCATCAGGGAAAGAGCAGAACATTAAACACTGCAGTATGGGGAAAGGTTTAGAACAGCTGGCTCCCATTCGCATGATAGTCAAGGGATGAATAATAGGATCTATAGTTAGCAGTGAGGGAATATTATGATAGAGTCATAGTCAGCAGCACTCTCAAATCCAGGAGGAGAAAAATAGACAATGTGAATGAACAAGGTTGAGGATAGAAATGATGGGAGGTCAAATACATTATAGGAATTTCCGTGGTCAGAAACCAAACCAAACCAAACTCACTGCCGTCGAGTCAGATCCGACTCATGGCGACCCCTCCTTGGGTTTCTGAGGTAGTATCACTACGGAAGTAGATTGCCCAACCTTCCTCCCGAGGAGTGGCTCAGAAAGTGAGAGTTAAAATGGCTGACCATGAATTCCAAGTTCAGGAGCAAAATAAGTGAAGCAATAAAATGTCCCATGAATTGGGAAAATAGAACAGTGAAGAGACACAAGGTTATGAAGAGTGTGAAATACTATAGGGGGAAAAAAATCATAAATAAAAAATTAAAACCATAGTCTTGAGCCTTTACAGTAACTTCCAGCAGCTACTTTAAAGTTCTCTTCTGCCCGTAGCACTGATACACCTAATTGTGCCCTACTAATCCAGGAAAAGCCTTAGGTTTTTGTACTCTTCATCTGCTTCTTTGAATAGAGAGAGGTTTCCTGTGCCATCTGGGTTTCTTGCTCCATCTGACTAGGTTTATGCCAAAAGAGTGATTATGGTGGCATGTGGGAATGCATCATCCTACAGTGCATGATTTATGCATTAAGAAGCTTTGGTGTTCATGCTTGATTTTTATTTGGTTAATTATATTATATTGCACCTTATTCTGTAAAGGGTTAAAGTAGCTCTAAAGAAGAATAATACAAAAAAGTCCTTTCTAAAGTATAAAGAGTAAAGAATTGAGTCAGACAGTGCTTACAAAGTAGAAAACAATTATCGGGAGGAAAAAAAGGAACACAATTATACAGGCAGTAAGGACCTAAGAGCTTGAGATTTGGCTCTAAACTTTCTAGCAGTCAAAGTGAAAAGAAGATATAGTTATTTACAGAATTTTATCTAAGAAAAAGAAAGGTCCCTGCTTCTTAAAGAAAACAAAATTTTTCTCAGTAGGAAATTCTAAAATAGATTTTTCCTTTGGGGTTTCTTATGTTGTGTTGCTATTTGGTGCCCTGGAATCCATTCCAACTCAGAGTGATCCCATGTGACAGAGTGGACTGCCCCATAGGGTTTTCTAGGCTATCAGCTTTTTAGAAGCGGATCTCCAGGTCTTTCTCCCACAGAGCAGCTAAGTGGGTTTAAATTGCCAACTTTTCAGAGCGACCAAAAGCATTTAACCATCGTAACATCAAGGGTTTCTTATACCACACGCTAAGTAGTGTTTTTTACAACAAAAATCTGATCATGTTAAATCTTTTCAGGAGCTTCTATTGTTTGGAATAAAGTTTAGGATCCTTCAAAGGCCAGCAAGGCTCATTAAAAATTCTGACCTTAAAAACAGTTACACTTAACCATGTGCCAGGCATTGAGCTAAGTGAGTCCTATACATATCATTTAATCCTCAGAAACCTTAAGATGGGTACTATTAATGTCCCCATTTAACACTAGAGGAAACTGAGAGACAGACAGAGGTTAAATAATTTTCTCATAGTCGCAGAGCAAATAAGTGGCATAACCAAAGCTTGTAGCCATAGTCCCAACTTTAGAGCCTGAATTTTTAACCACTGCATTGTACTGACTAGTAATATGGTCTTTCACTTTTTCTGTCTCAGTGCCCTTTTCCACGTTACTGTTTCTTTTGCCTGAAGTGTTATTTGCCCTCCCCTTACTTAAGCATATTATTTAATTGAATTGAGTCTTGATCGATATCATTCATTCCTTTAATATGTTATCATTAAAGAGAAGAAATAGGCAAAGATTGATAAGCATTTAACTGTTTTGTTCATCACTGTGGTTATTTATTTTTGATACAATGTGTAGTTGGTCCTGTATTCCCTCCTTAACTTTAATGGAAGTAAGAAGCATTCAGGCTCACGACTTCAATACTTTGGAAGCTCACCAAGGGCTTGCCATATCTACCAAATCTAATTGTCTCCCACAAAACCCACAATTAGGCTGATCTGCATATTGATTCCCAAGATAAAACATGCAAATTTCTGATTCAAAAGCTGTCCTCTTGTTGATCTGGAGCCTAGGAAACCCTTTGCAAAACAACAACAAAAAAAACAGCTTTTGTTTTACAGATCTGGATGGAGTTCCATTTCTTCAGTTAAGTCTTTCTCAGTTAATTCTAATCACATTGTTTGTAGCTCTCCTTCCTGCACATCTTACTTTAGAATTTATCTGTATACTACTATTCCTTGTTATTTAAATTACTCACATGTATCTTTTTATCCCTTCTAGATTGTAAGCTTCTTCTGAGGACTTAGTACAGTACAAAGCATTTTATAATTACCTGTTGAATAAATTGTGTAATAGTCTACCTTGGCCTCATAGACCTTATTTACTTAAGGAGGCTGCAGACACTGCCAGGTTAAGTAGTCTAAGGTACTTCTTTGTTCAGTTTTTGAGAGGAGCTTTCTGTTGGTTTACTCTTCGGGAGATAAACATGAAGGAGGAAATACTGACTGAATCAAGGGAGAAAATTGGCTTCCTGTAGTAGATTGAGCAGTTTTTGAGTACTTAACTGGTAGTTACCACCCTGCAGTTACATTCTTTCTTCCAACTCCCACATCTTCCTAAAATAAGTTTTTCAGAGTATAATGGTAACAAAGAGCATATATTCTGGGTAACTTGTTTTCTAATTCTTATATAGCAGTTGGTGTTCATATCTAAAGGACATTATTTTCTTGGATTGACAGCATAGTGTATTTAATGGCAAATGTATTTGCTAAAAAGAGCCTTGGTTGTTTATAAATATTATCAGGTTTAGAGTCTTTAAAATTTTCCTCTGTAATCATAGATGTGATTGATTAAAGTTTTTCAGGATTCCTACAATCTTTAGAACTATTTCTCGTATTTGCCCATGTGGTCACATGCAGAAAATGGTGCAAAAATTTAGGGTGGTCACCTCCAGACAATTTGGGCACTGTTCAAACAATTAAACCGGCAGTCAGCAGATTCCGGCCTGGTAATTAAATTACCCAGGGCCTTTGTTTTTAGATCTCTGCTCCTTGATAGGCTGTGTCTTTCCAAGCCAAGCATGTGCCTGAGGTTTATTGATTCATTTCCTGTCTTTCCCTTTCAGTGGTAACATATTAGGAGGCCCACTGTGGTGATTGAAAAAGAGCTTTGTTTTAGTCAAAATACCTTTAGACACTTGGTTACTCAGAGGACCTAAGGGACAATGTTTGTGGCCTTTGGATCCTTACTATCCTTACAGCCTGAAGGTAGTAATTAAAAAAAGTAGTTCATTTGCCTTCTATTAAGAGTGTAAATAAACTTTGAAGGTTTGATTCACTTTATATAACCAGTCTGGCTCTTACTTAAGTTTTAATTCCTTTTCAGAAATTATTGTTAGTGAAGATCCCAGTTATAGTATTGGTTTAAAAACTGCCCTCACTTTCCTAATTTCTTTCTGTCATTGCTTTAGTACAGCCCTTCATTTCTCACTTGAATTCCTTCGACAGCCTAGGGCCTCTTTGCCTCCAGACTTGTCCCTATTCTAATTGCTCTCCCATGTTACTTACTGTCAAAATGATCTTTCTAAAATGCAGATTGGATTGTCGTTTTTCTCCTTAAAATATTTCTATGACTCCTCATTGCCTTCAATATAGAATAAAAACTTAGTGTAAAATTAATATGATGTGGGCCCTATCTACATTTCTAATCACATCCCAATCACATATTTTAGGTGCCTTATTAACTGACATAATTTGCTATGCAGATGTATAGGTGGATGTTGCTTTCACATATATGAGGATGGTAGATGTCAGTGTAGAAAGATAATCGATTGATGTATACTTAGAAAACTGCAAATGTTGAATTCATGCAGATAAAGTTAGATTGTTTCTTGTAAGTTTTTATTAGACCATGTAACAGTTACTTTTGAAGAGATCAAATCTAATCAGGTTATTTGTAAATCTGTATAGTTAACCCATTGTTGTTGTTGTTATGTGCCCTTGAGTCGGACCCGTTTGCCCCATCTTCCTTCCGAGGAGTTGCTGGTGGGTTTGAACCGCCAGCCCTCTGGTTAGCAGTCCAGTGCCTTAGGCACGTGCTACCAGAGCTCCCAGTTAACCCATAGGGAGGCTAATAACTACATGAGAGTGCCAACATGAATCATGATTCAAAAAGTTGTTGCCCTCCCTCCCTTTGTTTAAATTGGGTGAGAAAAGAAAAGTGTAACTTTCACCCAAACCACAATAAAATGTTTGGAAAAAAGAAGAAAGAAAAGAGAAGGAGTAAGGTCTGTGTATCTTAGTTCTGCCATTATCTTTTCATTTAAACACCCTTGGCCAAGCTATATAACATTTCTGAACCTCAGTGGCTTCTAAAAGTGAGAGGGATTGTCTGAGTTATTAAATGCTATGTCTTTAAGACTGTGGCTAGTGCTGAGGATTTAAAAGAAAAAATGAGTGACTTGATCACTGTACTAGGGGAGTTCTCAGTTTTATAGATCTAAAAAGTTGATGTATGCAAATCTCAGGAAATTAGTTTCTGAACATATATTTGATGAATGAAATGGATTTGTCAGCAGTAATTAAATAAATTGTTTATAAGCTTCATGTATTTTGAAATATAAATGTAATAAGGCTTAATGGAATAGGCAAGTTTCTGAAAAGTAGTCCAGTTTTCCTGTTGACTTCTATTTTAATTTCAGATATCTCCTGCTGATTATTGGCAGCCTGCCTTTAGTTATGGTTCAAAGCTGACATTCTGTACTGTGAGCAGTGAGCTGCTTCTAAGTCTGGCAGCTACAGCTGCAGCTAGGCTACAGTGAAGGGAGAGAGAGAGAGAGAAGCATCAGTTATTCTCATCTAGGCCATAAACATACCCAGCCAAATTCTATTAATGTGAGGCTTTTAGCAGTCCATGTTTTCTGTTTCTTTCAGAACGAATTTTTATTAAGTGAATCTTTGTATTAAGGAATTTCAGTAAGATTAATAATTCAGAGAAAATCAGTTCTCTATTTCTCAAAGGGAAGAGTCAGAGGTATATTTTATCTGCTAATTAAGGGATAGATTTCCTACTTAGAATAAAATGGGAAAACCATAGTTCACACAGGGAATGATCTTTTCTTTCTTTGGAAAATATCCTCTACGCTTTCAGAAAGAGGTCTCTCAGTGATAAATTTTCTGAGACCTTGTATTTCTGAAAATGCCTTTATTTTATCCTCATTAGTGAATAGTCTGATTGCCTAATTTTATGAAATTGTTTTTTGTTTCTATCCAATAAACGGGGAACTCTGGTAGTGTAGTGCCTAAGGCACTTGACTGCTAACCAGAAGACTGGCGGTTCAAACTCACCAGCCACTTCTTGGAAGGAAGGTTGGGCAATCTACTTCCTTAGTGATACTGTTTCGGAAACCCAAGGAGGGGTCCGACTCGACAGCACATAACAGCAACAACATCCAATAAATACTTATGTGTCACACGCTGTTTTAGGTGCTAGGAACACACCAATGATCTCCCCTCACGGAGCTTATATTTGAGTGAAAGCACTTGGGAACAAGGGATTTAAAAAAAGTGACTATGTCAGTGTTTCAGAGATGGATAAGAAGGTAAGGAGGATAAGGAGACCCCGATGGAGATAAAGATTTGCTTTTGAAAAGCCTAAAGTAATCTGATTTCTCTTGTTTTGTTGTGAATTGTTGTTTTCTGTCTGTAAGCTTGCAGGATCTTTTTGTCCTCAAGGTTCTGAAATTTCACAAGTTGTGCCTGTTGTGGTAGTTAAGGCTGTGTATCACCTTGGCTGGGCCTGGTTGAATGGCTGGATATAGTTATTCACCAAGGTGAAACTGGTAATTAACTCCATGGTGGAATCTACTAGTGCAGCTGAGTAGCTGCTTTTGGCATGTGGTCTGTCTGCTTCCAGCATATAAGAAGCAACCTTGAGGAAGATCTCTAGCTTTTGGTATGCTTGAACCCTGCATGTAGCTGACTCGTTGTTCTGTAGTCTGCCATTTTGGGGACTCTTAATGGACTTAAATCAATGGCCTGCTGTGTGGTTTCGTAATATTGGGACTGTGCCTTTTTACTTGTTGACCTTGGGTTTGTCGACCTCAGCAGCCAGCTACCTGAGTGAAGAGATGCCTCCAGCTTCAGTGGGCTGGGAGCAAGAGGCAGAGCCCAAGGTTGAGGTGCTTTCACCCAGTCCCTGGAGCCTGGCACTTTGAACTTGGATTTCTAGCCTCCAAAACTGTAAGAGAATAAACTCCTATTTGTTAACGGTGTTTCACCTGTGGTATTTCTGCTAGAGCGGCTGTTGTTGTTGTTGTTGTTGTTGTTATGTGCCGTCGAGTCGGCCCGACTCATAGCGACCCCTCCTTGGGTTTCCGAGGCAGTATCACTACGGAAGTAGGATTGCCCAACCTTCCTTCCGAGGAGTGGCTGAGAGCGGCACGAGTAACCAAAACACCTGTTTTTGTAGCTCATGTGCTAGAATTGACTCCTTGGCAGTGGGTGGGGTACCTGTTTTGATTCCCAGTGCTGGGTTAAGGGTGGGCCCTTTTAACCTGGAAACTCATATCTTTAGGTTCTTGGGAACTGCCTTTAATTAGTTAGTTGATGTTTTCCTTCCCCCAGTTTTTTCTTTCTGGAATGCCTGTAATTCAGATACTGACCCTCTTGGACTGACCCTCTAATTTTCTTCTGTTTTTCCTTCTCCTATTTTCCATGTCTTTGTCTTTTTGCTCTGCTTTCTGGGAGATTTCAGAACTTTATCTTTCAGCCTTTTTTTCCCCCCCATCATATTTTTAATATATTTAAGCTTATTTTGTTTCCTGATTGTTCCTTTTAAAACCCGCACACTTTTGTCTGATGATAGGAGCTTTCATGGCATAGTGGTTTAAAGCATTTGGCTGCTTATCAAAAGGTCCATGGTTTGAACCCACCAGCCACTCCGTGGGAGAAAGATGAGGCATTGTGGTTTCATAAAGATTTACAGCCTTGGAAACCCTATGGAGCAGTTGTATTATGTCCTGAAGGGTTGCTTTTAGTCAGAGTTGACGCGGGGGTTTGGTTTGAGTTTATTTGATGATCACAGTATCTTTTAGCTCTCTGAGAATAACAATAACAATTTAAAGATGTTTTCTTTTCTTTGTGTAGTTTCTTTTCCTGTAAGTTTTTTTTTTTTTTTTTTCCTGTTGAAGTGTTTGCTTTGGCCTATATATTTAATATTAGAGGGTTTTTTGTCGTTGTTGGTGTTTAGATAATTCCTAGACATACTCGGATAATGAGGGTAAAAGCTGACTGGAAACTGAGCCAGTGGATGGGATTTGTCAGCTATATGTTTTACTATAAGAGTGATCTCCCTGTATTCTTTTATTGAGAATTCCCAATATTTGCATCTTTCACTCTTGAGTTGATAGATTACCAGGAGAAGCTTACTCCAGTCTTCTGCCCAGTAGGTAAAGGACTGATTGCCATAATTTTGGGAGCCTAATGAGTAAGGAAGATTGAGACATGTCAGTGTCCAGTATGCATATGTTAAATTGATTCCCCGGTTTTTAGTAGTTGAATTTTTGCCTTCCATGCAGGAGACTCATATTTGATTCCTAGCCAAGGTACTTCATATATAACTATCAATTGTCTGTCATTAGGGGGTTACATGTTGCTATTGCTGTGATGTTGAACAGGTTTTGGTGGAATTCTCAGACTAAGATGGTCTAGGAAGAAAGGCCTGGTGATCTACTTCCCAAGATCAACCAATGAAAGCTCTATGAATCCCAAAAATCCAACCCACAATCATGGGGATGCTACAGGACCAGGCAGCATTTCATTCTGTTATGTATGAGTCACTGGAACCCAGGGGCTGACTTGACAGCAGCTGACAATCCCTGTTCTTAACTGTGCTTTGGGTCTTTAAGTCTAGAGACTCTCTATTGTAGTTTCTTAAGAGACCAAGCCTCTAGATTTCTGGTGGGAAGAAGTTGGAGGTGCTCACCCAGTTGTGTGGAGTGATTGAATTGCTTCTTAAACCATCTTTAACTGGTTATCGTTATTTCAGCTTCACTTCACACCAACTTTCAGAATTCCTTGTGCCATCAGTTTCTGAGTCTTTGGGGAATTCTGCAGAGCAAATTATATTGATTCTAGACCTTTTCAGTTGCTGAGGCTTCAGGTTCCTCAGTTTGTATTTCATCAGTTACAACTTCTGTCATTGAATCTTTGTCCCATTTCCTAGTCTTATTTCATAGATATAATATATTCCCTTATCTCTGGGAAGAAATTAAATATGTGTATTTTATCTCTAGATTTTTCATCATTCTTCTCATCACTGTACCTTTAAATACTTGAACTACTTGAACATTGTTTTAATAGTTATGTTAGCATCTTTATCTGATAATTCATCATTTCTATGGTTTCTACTCGGAAGGAAGGTTGGGCAATCTACTTCCATAGTGATACTGCCTCAGAAACCCAAGGAGGGGTCACTATGAGTCGGGTCCAACTCAATGGCATATAACAGCAATAACAACAACAATGGTTTCTGGGTCCCTATTTGATTTTTTTTTTTTTTTTTTTTTTCTGGAGAGGACAGAGCAGAGCAGCAGCCAGGGATCCAGGTAAGGGGAGGGACCCAGGCCTTACCCCCAGCAGTCAGGAGAGTGGGGGAAGGATTAGCTAGGGGGGCAACAGAGCAGAGCCGCACCAGGGATCCAGGTAAGGGGAGGGCAGAGAGGTTTTGAACAGCTAAAGGAGACAAACTTGTCTGTCAGTTTGTCGTACTGTTGTGGCTTGCATGTTGCTGTGAGGCTTGAAGCTGTGCCACCGGTATTTCAAGCGCCAACAGGGTTGCACATGGTACACAAGTTTCAATGCAGCTTACAGATTGAGGCAGACTAGGAAGAAGGAAGAGGCCATCCACTTCTCAGAGAATTGGGCAGGGAAAACCTTATGAATAGCAGAGAAACACTGTCTGATATACTATTGCCCAACTTTATGAATAGCCCAGAAACATTATCCAATACAGTGCAGGAGGACAAGTTCCTTAGGTCAGAAGGCTTTCAAATACAACTAGGAAAGAGCTGCATCATCAGAGTAGGACCAACCTTATTGATATGGATAAAGTAAAGCTTTTGAGACCTCTACTTGCTGGCGTGTTGTTGTTGTTAGGTGCCATCGAGTCATTTCTGACTCGTAGGACTCCTTGCACAGCAAAATGAAGCTCAGCCTGATCCCTTGCCAGCTCCATGATCCCTGCTATACTTGAGCCCACCATCACAGCCACTGTGTCAATCCATCTCGTTGAAGGCCTTCCCCTCTTTC
>NW_006921623.1:12761926-12765353 GCF_000298275.1 Orycteropus afer afer | reverse complement strand
CTTTTACCTTTTCATTTCTTCCATTTGCTTTAGCTATTCTCCGCTCAAGGGCAAGGTTCAGAGTCTCTACTGTCATCCACTTTGGTCTTCTCTTCTTTTCTCATCTTTTTAGTGATCTCTTGCTTTCTTCATGGATAATGTTCTTGATATCCTCCCAGGTTTTCTGGTTTTCGGTCACTGGTGTTCAATGCATCAAATCTATTCTTTAGATGATCTCTAAATTCAGGAGGGATATATTCAAGATCATATTTTCGCTCTCTTGGACTTGTTTTAATTGTCTTTAACTTCAAGTTGAACTTGCATATGAGCAGTTGATGGTATGTTCCACAATCAGCTCCTGGCCTGGATTTGGCTGAAGATACTGAGCTTTTCCACCACCTTTTGCCACAGATGTAGTCGATCTGATTCCTGTGTGTTCCATCTGGTGAAGTCCACGTGTAGAGCTGCCATTTGTGTTGCTGAAAAAAGGTGTTTGCAATGAATAAGTCATTGGTCTTGCAATATTCTACCATGCAAGTTCCAGCATTATTTCTGTCACCAAGGCCAAACTTTATGAATAGTCCGGTTAGGTTAGAAGGCTCTCAAAATAGGACTGGGAAAGAGCTGCATCATTAGAGTAAATCCATCCTTACTCATATGGATAAGGTAAAGCTTTCAAGACCTCCATTTGCTGATGTGGCACCATTCAAATTGAGAAGAAACAGCTGCCAACATCCATTAATAATAGGAACATGAAATATATGAAGTATGAATCTAGGAAAATTGGAAGTTGTCAAAAATGAAAATGAACGAATACAGATTGATATCCTCAGCATTAGTGAGCTGAAATCGAAGGGTTTTTGGACATTTTGAATCAGAAAACCATATGATCTGCTATCCTGGGAATGACAATTTGAAGAAGAATGGCCTGGCATTCATCATCACAAAGGATATTTCAAGATCTGTCCTGAAATACAGTGCTGTCAGTGATAAGGTAATATCTGTACATTTACATGAAAGACCCATTAATAAGACTACTAATCAAATTTATGCACCAACCACCAAAGCCAAAGATGAGGAAATTGAAGATTTTTATCAACTTCTGTAGTCTGAAATTGACCGAACATGCAATCAAGATGTGTTAATTATCACTGGTGACTGGAATGCAAAAGTTGGAGACAAAGCAGAATCACTGGGAGTTGGAAAATTTGTCCTTGGTGACAGAAATAACACTGCAGATCACATGATAGAATTTTGTAAGAACAATGACTTATTCATTACAAATACATTTTCTTCAACTGCCCAAATGGCAGCTATACATGTGGACTTCACCAGGTGGAATACACAGGCATCAGATTGACTAAATCTGTGGCAAGAGTTGATGAAAAGCACAGTATCTTCAGCCAAAACAAGTCCAGGAGCTGATTGTGGACTAGACCATCAACTGCTCATATGCAAGTTCAACTTGAAGTTGAAGATGCTTGGAACAAGTCCACGAGAGCCAAAATATGATCTTGAATATATTCCTCCTGAATTTGGAGACCATCTATAGAATAGATTTGATACATTGAACACCAGTGACCAAAAACCAGAAGAATTATGGAATGACATCAAAAACATCATCCATGAAAAAAGCAGGAGGTCATTAAAAAGATGAGAAGAGAAGAAAAGACCAAAATGGATGTCAGAAGAGACTGAAATTTGCCCTTCAGTGGAGAGTAGCTAAAGCAAATGGAAGAAATGACAAGAAAAAAGAACTGAACAGAAGATTTCAAAGAGCAGCTCAAGCAGACAAAGCCAATTACTATAAGGAAATATGCAAAGACCTGGAGTTAGAAAACCAAAAGGGAAGAACATGCTTGGCATTTCTTAACCTGAAAGAACTAAGGAAAAAATTTAAACCTTGAGTTGCAATATTGAAAGATGCTATGGACAAAATATTGAATGATATAGGAAGCATCAAAAGAAGATGGAAGGAATACACAGAGTCACTGTACCAAAAAGAACTGGTTGATGTTCAGCCATTTTAGGAGGTGGCATATGATGAAGAACCAATAGTATTGAAGGAAGAAGTTGAAGCTGCACTGAAGGAATTGTCAGAATACTTATTGAGATGTTTCAGCAAATGGATGCGCCACTGGAGGCACTCACTCGGCTATGCCAAGAGATTTGGAAGACAGATACCTGGTCAACTGGAAGA
Organism: Orycteropus afer afer; assembly: GCF_000298275.1. Classification (NCBI taxonomy): domain Eukaryota; kingdom Metazoa; phylum Chordata; class Mammalia; order Tubulidentata; family Orycteropodidae; genus Orycteropus; species Orycteropus afer. The sequence goes on along the minus strand of NW_006921623.1, from coordinate 12,763,174 downwards.
GATCCATATTTATACCCATTCCAAAGAAAGGTGATCCCACAGAATGTGGAAATTATCTAACAATAGCATTAATATCACACCCAAGGAAAATCTTACTGAGATAATTCATAAATAGTTGCAGCAGTATATTGACCGAGAACTTCCAGAAATGTAAGCTGGATTCAGAAGAGGATGTGGAACAAGGGATATCATTGCTGATGTCAGATGGATCTTGGTTGACAGCAAAAAATACCAGAAAGACGTTTACTTGTGTTTTATTGACTACGCAAAAGCATTTGTTTGTGTGGATCATAACAAATTGTGGATAACATTGACAAGAATGGGAATTCCAAGACACTTAATTGTACTCATGAGGAACCTGTGCATAGACCCTGGGGGCTGTCGTTCGAACAGAAAAAGGGGATATTGCATGGTTTAAAATCAGGGAGTGCGTCAAGTTTGTATACTTTCATCATACATATTCAGTCTGTGTGCTGAGCAAGTAATCTGAGAAGCTGGACTATATGAAGAAGGATATTCATTCCTTGAGAATTTTCTCACTTTTTGCTTCTGTGCATCTTTATAATTGAAATTCTTTGTTAGATTCTTTTTAGCCAGACTGCTTGGGTAGAAGCCCTTTTTTGGTTCCTGAATTCCATCTTTGAGTATGGAGCACTAGAGTTCTATCCCATGTTTTGCTACCTCAGAAAGTTCAGTGTTGATTCTGTTCTGTTATTTTTCTCTATGGTTTGGTTTAATCTGTTGTACGTCAGAGAATATTACCAGTTTCTAGTCCATCATTTCCTTTTATTCTTATGTGACCATTAATTAATTAATCAACTTTCTGTCTTATCCAGAATCTGGTAAGAGAGGGACAAACCATAGCCATTCTCAGTCTGCCATCTTGAAACAGGAGAAGTAATCTCTCTGACTCTGCCTGTGTTCAACCATTTTTAAATAGATTTGTTTTTCATGGTGTATCAGTTTTTAGGTAGTACAAATATCCAGGTTTATTATTGATAAGCTAAGCATTAAGTAGAATAACATTTGCTCTTTGCTTCTTTATTCCACTGTGAGTCAATATTTATGTCATTCAAGAAGTAATTATTCAAAAGACCTGTACAACGAAACCTATAAAAAACTACTTCAAGAAACCATTAGTGATCTATGTAAATGGAAGAACATACCATGCTCATGGATAGGAAGATTGAACATTATGAAAATGTCATTTCTACCCAAAGCAATCTATACATTCAATGCAATCCCAAT
>NW_006921623.1:12733305-12761403 GCF_000298275.1 Orycteropus afer afer | reverse complement strand
TGCAGAAAAATGAAACAAGATCTGTACCTTACACTATACACAAAAACTAACTCCAGATGGATCAAAGACTTAAATGTGAAACCTAAAACTATAGAGTTCCTCAAGGAAAAACTAGGGGCAAATTTAAGGGCCCTAATATATGGCATAAATAGAGTATCAAGCATAAACCAAAATACATAAACAGCAAAAGATAAACTAGATGATTGGCACCTTCTAAAAATTAAATTTTTATGTGCTTCCAAAGACTTTGCCAACAGAATCAAATTACAGATTGGGAAAGAATATTCAGTAATGACATACCTAACAAGGGACTTATCTGTAGAATTTATAGAAAACTCCAACACCTCAATAACAAAAAGACAAACAATCCAATTAAAAAATGGGCAGAAGACATGAAAAGACACTTCACCAAGGAGGGCATTCAGGTGGCCAACAAACATATGAAGAAATGCACACAATCATTAGCCATTAGAGAGATGCAAATCAAAACAACAATGAGATCCCATTTTGCCCCAGCACTCATAGCAAAGTTCAACAAGACAGAAAATTACAAATGCTGGCGAGGATGTGGAGAGATTGGGACTCTCATACACTGCTGGTGGGACTGTAAAATGGTACAACCACTGTGGAAAGCATTATGGCAATTATTTTAAAAGTTGGAAATAGAAATACCATTTGACCCAGCCATTCCATTACTAGGTATACTAGGTATATATCCTAAAGAAGTGAGAGCCATGACAAGAACAGATATATGCACACCCATGTTCATCGCAGCACTATTTATAATAGCAAAAAGTTAGAAACAATCTAGGTGTCCATCAGCAGAGGAATGGATAACCAAACTGTGATAGATACACACAATGGAAGACTATGTAACACTAAAAAATAATGTAGAATCTGCAAAACACTGCATAACGTGGATGAACTTGGAGGACATTTTGCTGAGTGAAATAAGTCAATCACAGTAGGACAAATATTGTGTTAGTCTGTTATTGTAAAAGTCATGGAAAGATTTATACATGGAAGGAAATTTTCTTTGTTGGTTACCAGAGGTGGGAGGGGAGGGAAGGGAACACTGTTTGATAGGTAGAGATAAGTATTGATTTGGATGAAGAGAAGGGCAATGCACAAAATGTGAGTGATTGACATGGTGGCATTGAGGAAGAGGAAGACATAGGTACATGGGAGGTACAGACAACGAAGATGAACCCTTTTGCACATATGGTACTGTGTTGTCAGTGAAGGCAAACATGGGTATACAAGTGGGTAGATGGGTGGACAGGCTGAACTATTAGGTATGTCTGTGCAGCAGGGAGTGAACCCAAGACCATGTATGGGGGTTGGCAGACAGTGGTTCTACAAGTGTGTTTGTATGATCTGTAAGAATTTCCAGGGGTATAGCAGAGCTGACAAGGGGCAAGGTTGTAGTCATTTCTTGGTCAAAGCCAGCTACCCAGAGGGACCAAGTAGTTGAACCTGTGGGCTCAGGACCATAGTCACACAGGACATCAAGCTCAGTTGGCATAACATACTACACAAAACATTGTTCCACCTCCTACTTTGACTAGTAGCAACTGGGATCTTAAAAGCTTGCAAGCAGCCATCTAGATGCAACGATGGGTCTCTCCTCGTCCAGAGCAAAGAAGAACGAAGAAAACCAAAGACTCATGGGAACAGTTGGTCCTTGTGGCTATGCAGTCCTCATCCTGTACAACTATGAGACCAGAAGAACTAGATGGTGCCTGGCTACCACTGTCAACCACTCAGAGGGGGATTTATGTAGGAGATCCTGGATAGAGAGGGAGAACAATGTGGGACAAAACTCAAAATCATTTGGGGAAAAAAGAAAGGGACCAGGTTTGTTGGTCTGATAGAGCCTGGTGGAACCACTGAGACTATGGCCCCTAACTGCCCTTCAGGTCTGGAATTGAACCCATACCTGTGGCTTCCATCCAAACAATGGACAGGCATGAGTTGAACATTTACCTGAGGTAGATAGACTCCTTGGAGAGAACAATCATGGGAGAAAGAAGGGCACAGGGAGACAGCTCAGGGGGCAGGAGTGCATGGAGGATGGACACAGGGAAGAGGTAACTATCGGGAGGAAGTGGGAGGGGAGCTGTTGCATTGGGGTAAATTGTAGTCAATGTTATGAGACAACTTGTGTGTGAATTGCTGTATGGAAAGTGAATTTGCTCTGTAAACTTTCACCCAAATCACAATTAGAAAAATAAATAAATAAATAAATAAATATTGGGTGTCTTATCTAGGTATTTGAAGGAGAGGGAACTTTAAAAAGGGAATTAAAGATAACTTAAAATTATACTGTAATATGGTGTGTAATAAGTGCTGTATTAGAAAGTATAAGAAAAGTTGTATAGAAAGTCAGAAAACATAGACTGTCGTTCACAGGTAGAGATATTATTTGCTGAGTGTAGTGTACCAAATTCATTGGTAATATAGCATCTTGTAAAGGTTACCAGTGACTAATGACCAAATCTAATTGCTTATTTTTAGTTCTCATTCTCTGTCTTCACTGCAGCAATTTAACACTTAGCAAGCACTATCTTTTTTTTTTTCCCACCTTGGAAATTCTCTTCTGTGACAGGTTTCTTTTCCTGCTTTTAAAACCATTGTCTGTCTCATTTTCTTGTTCCCTAAAAGACTTTTTATGCATTGTTTCACTGTGAGCTCCTGTATTATTCCTAAGACTTCAATGCCACTAGGCAAATGATCTCAAATCTTTAACCTCAGCCTTTACCTTTCCTTTATGGAAAGATCCTTACTGCTTCTTACTCATTTCCTGTATCCTCAGCACCTCACATACATGATAGGCCTGCAATAGTCGAATGAATGAGATAAAACTTGTTTTGCTTTTGAAAAGTGCATTGTATTTTAAAATGTAGAACAGTCAGACAGTCATTATACAATCATTACAAATATATGTATAAATTTTATTTTTAATAACTTTGATAATAGAATAACTTTTGTATATTGTTTGATTTATGAGAGAGTTGGCAACACCTTGAGAACCCACAAAAGCCTCCCTCAGCATTATAGTAAGACAGTATGTTTAATGTCTGCTATAGTGTCAGACTAATATAGAACCTCCTTATTTTCCCAAACTGAGCTGAGAAAAGGGGGTAATTTTTTCCTGACATATTGGCCATGTGGCATGTTGCTAAAAGGACAAGGAGGCCACATATTCTGACCTCCTCTAATCTCACAAGAGGAAGACAGAATCACCATCAATAGCCCAAGGCCTATTACTGCAAGGCCAGACATGCTACCTCCCTCCAGCCCTTTCACCAACTGTTCCTTCCAGAGCCACCCACCACCTCTCTCCTGGGTTCGATAATTCACTGCACTGGCCACACAGAACTCACAGATTACAGGGTTTATTAGGGAAGCACCACTGGCTACAATTCAAGTTCTGGAAAAATGCTCAGTCTCTCTCCCAGCCCACCGTCTCTCTCCCAACAGTGAGTATCCCTCGGTGTCTCACTCAGCAATGTGTGTCTCTTGCGTCTCTTTCCCAGCAGTGTGTGTCTCTTTCAGGAGCACGTGTCTCTTTCAGCAGCACATCTTCCTCAACCAGCAGTCAGAGAGAGAGTTCTGCCTCTAGGAGGCCTCCTTTTGAGCCTGGCAGAGTGGCCAAAGTAGCCAATCATAGCATCAGAACTCTAAGCATCTGAGAGAGAGAAGGAACCTCCCAGAACATTGTTTTGTGTCACTCCCAAAAGAAATACTCCAGGTGGACAACATTAGCAATCAGGAGCTCCTCAGTTGCTCATAGCAAATCCCACCTTGGAGTTTACAAAGACTTGTGGGTAGAAAAGCCACACTAAGTAATTTACTACACTGCACACGTATTCCATTTTCTGAGTTACTGCTCACAGCATTTCTAGTGTTTAAGCTTTATTTTTTTTTAAATTTATTTCAGAAAGCTAAAATTTGTTTGGATTGAAAGAACTCTGCTACATATTCACCTGTTAGTGTACATTTATAATATAAGTTTGGAAATAAACTATTTCTCATGCTACAAAATAGGAAGGAATCTGAAGAAAAAGAAAGCTAAGATACTCAGAAACTTGTCATGAAGAAGATTTTGCTTCCATGTTATGAAATTGATCTGGTGATCTGGTGGTATAGTGGTTAAAGCATTCGGCTGCTAACCGAAAGATTGGTGGTTTGAACCCACCAGCCGCTGCATGGGAGAAAGATGAAACTAACTGCCTCTGTAAAGATTTACAAGTTTGGAGTCTATATGGGGCAATTCTGCTCTGTTCTATAGGGTCATTATGAGTCAGAATCGACTTGATGGCAGTGGGTTTTAATACTGTTTGCTATTTAAAGTAGGTTATATGTGGTTCATAGTGATATGATACATATTTTATACCATAAATATTTTTGCATAAAATGTTTGTATTTTATTATACATATGTATTTTTGTAGACATAGGGAAAAGCTTGGAAAATATGAATCAAGCTCTAGAATGGTTGTATCTGAGGGGTGGAATTATGGGGGGGCTTTCATTTATACTTTGCGTGTTGTGTGTTTAAATTTTGTTTACAATGAGCATGCACTGCATTTGCTGTTGGAAAACATATTTTCATTTGGAAGGAAAATGAGACAGCTCTACAGTTAAGTTTGAAGATGTCTTAGAGCATCGATCTTTTGGAGACAGTCCAACTAGATGGGAGGCTGTGGCATGTGTATCTAATCCTGGAATATATGTCTGTTTACCAATTATGGTTTCCCTTCAGTGTTTGTGTTCTTGAATTGTCAGTCAGCAAAGTGAATACTTTTTATTTTTTCCTAGATTCTGTCAGGCTGCACATATTTCATAATTGATATGTTATGTAGCTTGTCAGTTCTAGTGTTCTAGTGCCTGTTATGTTTCAGCATACCACAGCTGGTTAGGGTGGTGTCATATAGTTTCATTCTCTTCTCACTCATTAGTCTGTCCATCTGTGAGTACAGCATTTTGTTGATCCTTGCACATATTCCATTTATCTTCCTGTACCCTGATTTTGAATCTGCTAGTCAAACACTATACACTTTAGTTATTGACCACTGTGTTCTAAAATAATGTTTTTTGTTTTGTTTTGTTTTTTGGCAAGTGCATAGCAAATCATTTTTCCCAGATCAGGTAACATCTTGCTTAAAAATGAAGATAACCACATATAAAAATTTGAATGCTATGGCTTACAGTACTCTAGAGGAAAACTCAACTAGATACCATGTACAGTGCATAGCTATATAATATATTTAGGTGGTTAGATCACCTGCTTGGGGCTAATAATGCTTACTCAGGTAACCTCACAAGGCTATTATGAGGATGTAATTAGGTTATATATATGAGAGTGTTTTATAAATGGTAAAGCGCAATGCAGATACACATCTATACTTTTGTTCCTGTGCTAGTTTGGTGCCCTTGTGGCACAGGTGGTAAGGGTTGTGGAAGTACAGAAGGAAGCTATTGCTAGTGCTTTCTTCAGCATTACTTTCTCATGTCTCACAAGAACTTTTCTCCAGAATAGTTCTGTCATAAAACATTTTAATTGTCTGAGGAGTACTCATAAGTATTTGCCCATTCAGAAGTTGATCTAGGGGTTAAAAAGAGGCAGAAAAATACAGTTTGGTGGTTTACTAACACTAATTTAAGGCATGTGCAAATCCAGTAGTATCTGCTCATTGTTATCTATAAATCGTTTATTAGTCCTAAAAGCTTTATTATTTATTTGACTGTGATTATGAAGATCTTTTCCTCAAAACATTTGACTAGTAGATGTATATACCTTATGTAAATATGCTAAGAAGCTAAAAATGATCACTCAGTATCTTAAATTTAGATATATTTTAAATCTTAACTTTAGCATGGCTTGGTCAATGCCTTTGTTACTAATTTCTGAACAAGTAGAAGACAACTGATCACATAGAACAATATAAATATAATTACCAGTAAATATATGTTCTACTTGCTGTTCTTTAAAGCCTGGAGAGGAGGAGAGTTTCAGTTTCTGTATTGAAAGTCAACAAGGAGAATCTATTTATTGTGCATCGATTACAAAAATTATAAAGATATAATGCTCTAGTAGAGTTACATAATCCTTGATATAATAATTAGTTGGGGGAAGTAAAGGGTAGACATCAATATCTAAAAATCTTTAAAATATTATGTTGATCTTAAATAATCATTCTCAACCTCTTCCATTTTTTCCATTCACAGATCTAAGTAGTTGAAACAGCAGAATATAAATTCTCAGACTTTACCATGTTAAGGAGGAGCTCTGGTGGCATACCACCTAAGACATTTGACTGCTAACCAGAAGGCTGGTAATTCAAACCCACCAGCCACTGTGCAGAAGAAAGACTGGACAGTCTACTTCTGTAAAGATTTTACTGCCTTGGAAACCCAAAGGGGGTCACTATGAGTCAGAAAAGACTTGATAGCAGTGATTTTGGTGGGTTGGCTTTTTTTTTTTTTTACCATGTTGGGTTTTTTCCCCCCTGAGGTATTTTATGTTTAAAATAGGAAAAATGCTTTTCATTTAATTATATAGGTAAATGACAGTAAAAAAATAATAGGCTTAAAGCAAGCTTATGTTCAGTAAGCTAAAACCAAAGTGAGCTCTATTTTTATGTTTACTCAAAGTCTTGACAATATGGCTGGTCTCAGTACACAGGAGTTTTCTAGAAATAGTACTTTAATTATGAGTTTCAACACAGAGAAATTGTCTTTTCTACCTTTAATTTTATACATTAAAAAAAAAATGTATAGGAATACTCCTTCTGAGGAGCAGCTGGTGGATTTGAACCGCTGACCTTCCTGTTTCTAGTCAAGTACCTTAGCCACTGTGCCACCAGAGCTCCTTATTTCATATCAAAACCAAACCAAAGTCACTGCTGTCGTCAGATCCGACTCATAGCAGCCCCTCCTGGGGCTTCCAAGGCAGTATCAGGACAGAAGTAAATTGCCCAATCTTCCTTCTGAGGAGTGGATGGTGGATTTAAACCACCAGCCTTCTGGCAGTCAAATGCCTTGGGCACTATACCACCAGAGCTCCCTTATTTTATACATGGGGGAGGGGGGAATGATTTTCATTGCTTTTGGTGGGCCTCTTATGTCTTTTATTAAGCACACTTTTGAGTTCAGCTTAGATTGATAATACTAAGTTGCCACAAGCTATATATTCTTTGTTGAAATAGTATTTTATATATTCTATGAAAGGAAGATTATTCTTTAATTCACTAAAGTAAAAATAAATAAAATAATTTAAATTTGAATTATTGATGTAGTAACTATCAGAATTGGGTACAGTCTGATTTGTAATGGGAAACGTATTTGTTTTTAGTTTTAGAGTTTTGGTGTTTTTTGTTGGCTTCTTTTTAAGAAAAAATAACATGCTTGAAGTTGATGTGTATAAAGGTTACCATTGTTTGTACATTCATTCATTTAATAGATATTTATTAAAGAGCTATGATACACTAGGCACTTCATTTGATTAAATTACTTCATTAAAATAAGATGTGATTTTGGTAACAAAAACTAACAAGTGGCAAATATATTACCCTAGCCAGGGTGACTTTGCAGGCTCTTGTTACTTTCTTTTTATAGACTAATGATTTTAATGAAAGTAATTTGCTACTCCAAAAGCTTTACATAAATGCTACTTGTGATTATTAACTGTACCAAGGAGTCAATGACAACTCTTTATATAAGTATGTATCCCACATGATTTTATATAATTGAAGATAATGTACCCAGTACTTCTAAGATTTCGTCTAGACATACTCTTTCTTGAAATCTATCAATTATATTGACTATACACCATGAAAACATACAGAAATCAAAGGGATAGTTCCCACCTTTAAAGAAAGGTCAATCTAGTTATTGAGAGTATGTCCCCCTCCCCCGACAAAACTCTGAAAATAATTTAAAGCTCATAAAGCACTACAATCAAAGAAGTATACAACAATGTAATAAAATCCTGCGTTAACACAGAAAACACATATGAATTTGAATCTTTTTGTTGGAAACACTGATTCTATGGGAAATTGGTGGCTAGAGAACTATGACCAAAATAAATCATTTCTGACTTTTTTAACATCTTTGTGATCAAACAGGCACTCATATGGGGGCGTGGAGGGCTGATGAACAGCAGAAATTGGTAGGACACCAAAATCAAATTTCCTATTTTGCAGTTTTGCCAAGAATCCTATAATAAGATGATAGGTCATTAATATTATCTTGGGACTCCCTTTGGCACATGATTCCAATTTTAAGCAAATGACCATGGAAAACATTGAACACTTAAAAGTGAATGAGAATAACTTGAATTCATGTAAGTGGTTGTCTAGCTAATGTAAATGATTGGGGAAACAGAACCAAAGAAATTCAGATAACTTTGATTCAGAAAACTAATTTTAAAATTATTGCTGATGATACTAGTAACAGTAAATTTATTGGATAATTTTCATGTGTCATGTACTCAACTAATCATTTTGTGTGCATTCTCTCATTTAAATTTCACATAGGTGGATGTATTGTTGTCATTTAATAGATAAGGGAAGGAAGACTAGACAAGTAAAATAAATTTGCCCAAGGTAACAAAATTAAAAAGTGAAAGTGGTAGGGTTCAAGCCCAGGTGAGTCTTGATTAAAAAGTCCATACTTTTAACCATTACACTAATGTTTCTCAGAGTGTGGTTTTTAGACCAAAACCAAAAAACCAAACCACAAACATCAAAATTTTATTGAGTACCTATGTAAAAAGGTTCCTGGGTCTCATACCAGATCTGCTGAATCAGATCCTTGATTGTAAGATCCAGGACTCTGCATTTTTAATAGGCTTCTCAGGGTGATTCTTACGTATACTGAAATGTTGAGAACCACTGCACTATAGTATATTGCTACTTAGTTTGAGTATACAGAGAAAAACATTGCTGGTGATAGGAATTATATGTAATGAAGTCATGAAAGTATAAATAATTTCCACTTGGGCTGGCAATATTTTAATATTCAAAAGCATAGTTTGTGATATAAAGTACTTAGAGGACTTTGAAGGCTAAGGTAAAGATTAGGACCATGTTGTGGAAAGGAAGAAAGCTCCCAGTAAGTTGAAAAGTTTGGTACTGATTTTTTGCCTGCTCCATTAAGACTTGAGTTGAGTTTTTATTAAGACTTTACTCACATCTGAATCATAATGCTGTAACATTGTATTTTAACTATTTCCATTATCAAAGGAAGTGTCCTTGAGATTAGTCTTGTTGTATTCATTTTGGAGTCCCCATCTCCTACCTTCATCCCTAGTAGACACAGATCCTTAGGAAATGGCAAATTATCTCACTGTTTTTCTTTTAAAGCTCTTGGAAGGCCCAATTTGGGCTGGAGTCTTTCTAGTTCAACTTGTGACAGTTTGGGAACCATAAGCATCACCTTCCCATCTAGACCCAAAGATCCAGGAGAAGCTTCAGAATTAAGCTTCCAGGAAGCAAACACTGAAATTTTAACCCAACCTTGAATCCTGAGTCTTTCCAGATGCCCCCAGAAGAAAATTCCCAAGCAGACAGAGCAGCTTCTCATCCTTTTTCCTCAGAAAGGCTGATGGATAGCCTCAGTAACTTGACTCTCTACCAGCCACCCTTCCTTTCCACCAGAAGGGCTGCCCTAAGAGCAGTACAGGGAAGATCCAGCAATTGAGGTAACAGGTAAGACTTTGTTACTTTAAATGAAAAGACAAATCAGTTGGAGATTCCTCAGTCACAGTATACATTATAAAAAATCATTTTAGACTTGAATTTGAATGTTCTTATTTCTGGAATTGTTCTGGGAACTGTAGAGTGAGAAAAGCAGTCTCTTATCCTTCCTCCTCAGCTCAGAAATGCTTGACCTTCACCTTTGGTACCAGATACAGATACCCTTTTCCTCCACTAGAAGAATTGCTCGGGAGAGAAAAGAGATCCAACAAGAGAAAAGAGATCCAACAAGAAGCGCAGTGAGAAAGGGAATTGGCATTTCCATATGAAAAAGTACTTCAGAGTCTCCTGAAACCGTGGTTTGAAAAAAAATTTGTCTTCCTCACAGGAAGGAGATCAGATCAGATTGGATACAGATGTAAATGTCCATATTGCTTTGCTCAGAAGCTTTCTGAGAACTTAAAACTGGCGGAAATGGTCAGTTGTAGCAACAAGACATAGATATATGCCAGAGAATTATACCAGAAGTAGATTTTATCCAGTTTCAGTGCCAGTACCAAAATGTTCAAAATGTACCAGTAATTTTAGAATCACTATGGGACAAGCCAGAGTGTTTCTGTAGAGCAAATTGCTTTTTCCCTTTGAAAATCAGTCTTTCCTTCCTTTCTTGTTATCTACAATTTATAAGTTATCTATATATGGTTTAATGTTTTTCACATTTCACGTTGCTTTATTCCATTTTATTTATTGGCCATTCTTTGGCACTTGTATGTGTGTTTTAGAATTCTCAAATCACTTGTAAGATGAGATCCATTGTTAAGACTTTGAAACAAATGACTGTGGGGAAAACAAGAGTAGAAATTGGTGATTTACATTGTATTGTTTATGTAAAGGGTGCTCTGGTGGCATAGTGCCTAAGCCACTTGACTGCTAACCAGAAGGCTGGCAGTTCAAACCCACCAGCCACTCCTCAGAAGGAAGGTTGGGCAATCTACTTCCATAGTGGTGATACTGCTTCAGAAACCCAAGGAGGAGTTACTATGAGTTTGATCCGACTCGAAGGCACATAACAGCAACAACAACAGCAGCAAAGGAATTTCTGTTGTGTTATTTCAATTTTCAGTATTTAATAAACATGTTTAAAGGGGAGTGGCTCTTGAAAGCTCCAGTGATTATGTGAATCCTCAAAGAGAAACAAAACCAAAAAAATCTAGACAATGAAACTTAGAGTAGATAATTTCCTTTTCTCTGCTAAACACTACATTTACTTGCTGAGCTCTGATGGGTACACAATCTCCTATGCTGCAGGTTTTTTTCTCTTTTACAGTATAGAATACTTCAAGATTTGAGTCATTATTATTCAAACAATATTTGACTGCTGTCAGATTGTTAAGCCAAAATAAGTACTGTTTGCCTGCGTCTTTTTCTTTACTTATTTCTTGACTTCATTGTATGACTTTGTCAACTGGTACCCTTGCATGTTGTTCTCCCTGCATAAAGACCAAATCATGACATATTTCAAATGAAAGATAAATTCTTTAATATTGTGCTTTGTTTGATTGGTGTAAGCTGACTTTTTCAAGTGTTGCTTTACAATTCTAAGACAGGCATCTCGAGTAGCTTTTAAATTAGTTCCCCACACCTAAATGCAAGTGAGAATTGTACATTTTTCTTCTTGTCATCAACTGCCTCCTCTTTTCAGTCTTAACCATGTTTCACTAACTGTGTCCATCTGTTGTGTCTTATTAAGAATCTGAACACCCATCAGCTTAACACTTTAAGAGGAATGTAGTACAAAAGCTTCACAGAAAATGTGACTCTGTATTTTATATGGGGTGAAATTTCCCTCCCCAGGTAGAGATTGTTTTTATTTTTCACTGGAGGTGTGGATACTTTAGAAGATAATTATGAGTATGAAATCTGATTTCAGGATACATTACAATCATTCCTTTGAGAGAAAATTCGGTCAGACTTTTGAAAGCATTTTGTAATGCATCAAACAGCTTATTAGATTTATCAGTAGATCCTTCACATATAAATAAATGGTATATGAAAGCCAGAGAATTTTAAAAAGTATTTTTACATTTCTTAAATATTTAAATAATTTGTACATCTGAGGGTTTTTTTTTTTTTTTTTTTTTTTCCTCTTTAGTTACTTTACTTACCTGGTAAAATCTGAAATCCTGAACTTCTTTATATAAGTCAGGGAATATCAATAATTTATTTTTTATATTGATTATTGCTTATAATCTGTACAGGCTATCTGTTGCTTACTGTTTTGGCTATGTATGCAGAGGCTTTTGATAATGATAATGGTAGTGATGACAGGTGTTGTGGAAAGAACAGTGGCCTGAGAAAGCCTCTCTTGAGTCCCTCCTCCAGGCACCTTAGGTAGAGGTCCCTTCTCTGTGATTCCATAGTGGCCTTCAGATACCGCTTAATGCTATCCTTGCCATTTCATAATGGTATGCTTATAGATCTGTCTTCCCTACTCGACTGGACTCTTTGAAGGGCAAAGAGTGACCCTTATTTATGTGTGTATCTTCAGTACCTGGCAGAGTGCTTAGCCTACAGCCTATACTAGGTACTCTGTAAATGCTTATTAAAGGATCGAGATAATTAAACTACGATTCAGCTTCTGTAGACCAAGGTAGAGTCAACCAAGAACACGTTTATACTGCCTTTAACCATTTCCTGCTATTAATGGATCTCACTATTCGTTTGCTGGGGAATGTGTTATTTTTCAATTTAACAAAAAGGTTAACATCCTAAACATATTCATATGCTGATAATTTTGTTCTGGATAGTCAAATGCTGATAGGCCTTAGCATAGGGATACTTGTTCCCTGGTTATTATGCTACTAAAATCTAGTCTGTTACCCATTCTCCATATGTACAATTTTCTTGTTCCTATCTTATCATTCTAAGAAGATAATGGCAACAGCATTTGTCACCATCATTTTATCTCTTTTTTAATTGCAGTTAATGGAAAAAAAAAAAAAAAAAACCAGAGGGATAAGTTATTCATAATGCAAAATATCCCAATTCAGTTTGTTTCTGAAATGTATTTGCTAACATTTATAAAATGTCTAATCTGAAAGTTTGTTTTGCATTGTGCCTTACACATAATACATAATATTTACTGATGGTGATTTTGACATTTCAGATAAAGTAATCATGCTGTGAAATTGTGGCTTGAGTTGCTAGTAAGCTAGTTACCCGATTCCCTTTCAGTTTTTGTACTTTTCTCAGAAACTTCTATTCCTTTTTTTGAAGTAGGCAGCACATTTCAGATGATGGTAACAGCATGAGCTAAAGTACAGAATTAGAAATTTATAAGGTTCATGTGGATAACACAGCAGTTCAAGATGACTGAAGCAAAGAGGGAGGGAAGGGGAGTGGTAGGAGGTGGAAGAAGTAGTAAGAGATAGTAAGGACATAGATGGGTTGAAACTATATTTTGTGGAGTTTCTTGTATATTGCATAGACTAAAGAGCCATATAGGCTTAATACAGTGCCATAGGCATAGAAGAACAATTGAGGATTTTTAAATAGAGAAATGACAAATTGAGAATTCTACTATAGAAAATTCATCTGTATTGGAATTGGGAAAGACTGGTGCCGTGGTGATTACCTTGACAAGTATTGCAGTAACTCCAGTGAAATGTAGTCAGAACTAATACAGGGTAATGTCTGTATGACTCAGTTGGGGCGGTGGGGGTAGGAGTAGGGCAGGAGTGGGAGAAAGAGGCACAAGATGGGAGAGTAATTATGAAAAGAGAATGTCAAACCTTGGTATTCTTCTCCAAAAGCAGAAGAAAATCAGTGAAAGGTAAAAGATATGTCAGGAAAAGATTTGAAAATCTACTTGCTCGTTTGGATACTTTTTTGCTATCTATAAGGAGCACTAGTGGTGCAGTACTTAAGGCATTTGGCTATTAACCAAAAAGTCAGTAGTTTGAACCCACAAACCACTCTGCAGGAGAAAGATAAGGTAATCTGTTTCCATAAAGATTTACAGCCTTAGAAACCCTATGGGGCAGTTCTGCTCCGCCCTGTAGAGTTGCTATGAGTTGGAATTGACTCCATGACTGTGGGTTTGGTTTGCTATCTATAGAACATCTTTGACACTTAGGTGATTTATTCTCTTTTAGTGACCAATTTATTTGATACTGATTTTGTAATCATTTGTTCACTTTTATTTAATTTTCTAGTGTTTTTTAAGTTTTCCTACCATTGGAGCCATTCTTTAGTCCCTCATTTGTTATTGTTGGCCTCTTTTAATTTTGAATTTGAGTCCAATTTGGTTTTTCCTTTCCATCTACCCTATGAATTCAGGGCTCATGAATAGCAGAGAGCACACTCAGCTAACTCTTGTGAAAGGAAATGCAGTGTAAGGTTTCACAGTTGTCTCCTGGGTGATTAAAAAGTAAGAAATGAAGCGTAGCTAGACATCATGGGAACATGACAGCTAAACAATGTTTCTCATTTAAGAAATGTTTCCCATTTAAGGGAAATCTTGTTCTTTCTAATGATTTCTTTGTTTCTTATGTACATCTCTCTATCCCTCTTATCTATTTCCTAGCTGGCTTGCTCTGCTTATTCCTTTTACAATGGCTCATAAGAATTCCCTGTTTTAGAATATCAAATAATAATCTGTGACATTCCCCCATCAACTTGAGCTGCCCTCATTCAGCTCTGACTTGTGGCAACCCCATGTGTGCAGAGTAGAACTGTTCACAGGATTTTCAAGGCAGTGACCTTTCACAAGCAGATCGTCAGGCCTGTTTTCCAAGGTCCCTCTGTGTGGGTTCAAATATACAACCTTTCATCTGGGAGTTGTATGCGTTAACTGTTCATACCATGAAGGTATTCCTCATATCAACTACATTCCCATAAAATAAGCATAGTAAAGAATGAAAGTAACCGCCCCCCCCCCAAAAAAAAAAAAAGAATTCCCTGTTTTTGTATACTGTCTCAGCTCAGGACCTCATAACTGACTAGTAGCTTTCCTCTTTGTCTCTTAGTTTCAGCAAGAGAATCTGATTCATTCAGCTCACTTTTCAATCTAAATCATAAATCATAGTGTCCTTTCTGATCTAGCATCCTTTCAGCTTGTTGTTGGGTGCTTTCAAGTGGATTTTGGACTTACAGTGACCCCATGTGACAGAGTAGAACTGCCCATAAGGTTTCCTAGGCTGTAATCTTTATGAGAATATATCACCAAGTGTTTTCTCCTGTGGAATGGCTAGTGGGTTCCAACTGCCAACCTTTCCATTAGCAGCCTTCACTTAACCGTTGTGTCATTAGGTCTCTTTCCTTTCTGCTACGAGTACTAAAAACCTGACTGAAATTGGCTAATAAATGAAGAAATGTGTTTTCTCATATAACAGGAACTCCAGAGATAGGGCAAACTTGAGGGTTGATTTGGAGTCTCAACAGTATCATCAAGAACCCCAGGTTCTTTCCATCCTTTCCCTCTGCCATCCTCAATATTGGCTTTTCCTTGGTGAAATGACTATAGCATTTCCAGACATCACATGCAGAGACAACAGCATTCAGAGGAAGAAGTGGTCATTTCTTTCTGTGGATTTTTCTGAAGAACAAGGAAAATTTTCTTAACATCTTGTAAAATGAACAGATTTTTCCTCATGCCTCATTGACCAGATTTGCAGTTAAAGATTTGTTTGGGTTAATAAGCTCTGTTGGTAAGAAAAGGAAGTCAGCCAGGGATGGGATGAGATGGGAGAGGAGGGGAAGGAAGGGAAAATTACTAGATAGGTAAGAGACAAGTATTGATTTGGGTGAAGGAAAAAGCAATATACCAAATTGAGTAGCCAACCCAATAACATTAAGGAAAAGGAAGACACAGAGAGATACACAAGAGGTGCAGACAAAAAAGATAACCCCTTTTACATGCATAATAGTGCATTATCAATGATAACAAACATTAATGTATAGGTAAATAGATGGGTAGACAGGTTGAATGATCAGGTATGTCTAGGCAAAAGGGAATATACCCATGATCATATAGAAAGTTGCCAGATGCTGTTTGTGCATACATATTTGCATGTGCTATAAAAACGTCCATATAAATAGAACTAACAGGGGCAAAGTTATGATAACTTCTTAGCCACAGTCAACCACCCTGATGGAGCAAGTTGTTGAATTTGTGGGCTCAGGACCATGATTGCAGGGGACATCAACCTCAATTGGCATAACATACTACACAAAAGCATTGTTCTACATCCTATTTGATGAGTAGTGACTGGGATCTTAAAAGCTTGCAAGCAGCCATCTAGATGCAACAGTCCTCGTCTGGAGCAAAGAAGAATGAAGAAAACCAAAGACGCATAGAAACAATTAGTCCAAGGACTAGTGGACTATAGGAACCTCAGCCTATATGTCTATGAGACCAGAAGAACTAGATGGTGCCTGACTATCACCGTCAACCACTCGGAAAGGGATCAGTGCAGGAGATTCTGGATAGAGTGGGAGTGGAACAAAGCTCACAATCATAAAAAAAGACCAGGCTTACTGGTCTGATAAGGAGCTCTGGTGGCATAGTGCCTAAGGCATTTATTTGACTGCTAACCAGAAGGTTGGCAGTTCAACCCCCCCAGCCACTCTGTGGATGGAAAACTGGGCAATCTACTTCTGTAAATATTTACCGCCTCAGAAACCCAAAGGGATCACTATGAGTTGGAATCGACTCAATGGCAGTGAGTTTGGTTTTTGGTTTTACTGGTCTGATAGAGCCTGGTGAAACCCCCAAGACTATGGCCCCTAGTTACCCTTTAGGCCAGGAATTGAACTTACTCCCATGACTTCCAGACAAACAATAGACAGGCATATAGGTGAACATTTACACCAGGTAGATACACGCCTTGGAACAATCAATCATGGGAGACCGGAAGGGCAGTATTTGTACAGGGAGATAGCTCAGGGGGCAGGAATGCATAGGAAAGAAGGACACATAGGAAAGAAGGGAAAAGGTAACTACAGGGAGGAAGTAGGAAAAGAGCTGTTATATCGTGAGGATTGTAGGCAATGTCATGAAACAAAATGTGTATGAACTGCTGTATGGAAAATTAATTTCTCTGTAAACTTTCACCCAAATCACAATAAAAATTTTTAAAAAGAAAAGAAAAGTCACCAGAATATGCCATTCCCAAATCTGTCACTGCCAGGCAAAATGGAATTACTGTGAGACCTAATCAGGCCCATCTCTAGAGTTAGGATTGAGGTTTCCTCTGTGGTAAATGGAGCCTTGTATTTGGAGGATGGAAAGCAATGGCATTCTATTGAAGGAGACCCAGAAAAAAGTCTTTTCCATTCAAAGATCATGTCTATATACATTGGTGTATAGGCTCTTCTTTTAAAATGGAAATTACTGTAGGAATTTTACCTGAACAAAATTGGAGTTCCATCAAGATGAAAGACACTTTGCTACAATTTTCTTTAAGACAGGTGTTTGTGTACCTCTTTGCTGGTTAGTTACGGCCTAGAAAGGAAGGTTGCATAGTATATAAAACACGGTCTCTTTGTGCTGTGAGCAGGGATTCCCCCAAATGGCATGACAGATAGGGACTCTGAAATATGTCTAGTATATATACCTTTTTTTTTTTTTTTTAAATGAAGGGGTAAATTATTTTATTAGTACCTCAGTTTCCTAAGGCTACCATAACGAAGTACCACAAACTGAGTGGCTTATATTAACAGTTTTGGGAGCTAGCAGTTTGAATTCAAAGTGTTACCTTTTTTGCATCCATCTTCTGAGTTCTTACAGATAATCCTTCCTCTTAGATTTTTAGTAATGAATACATTGATTTCTGTAAAACAGTACTTACTATTATTATCATCAAAAATACCAGGTACGTAGTCATGAAATTCTTACAAAGTTTAGAATACAGTTTAGATAAAGTCCTTTCTTCACAATGAGCCATATAAGATAAATAAAGACATGCTTTCCAGAGCCTGAACCTGAGAGATTTAATATTCACACTATGTTATCTAGCCTGATTTTCAGGATTAATTTCTAGTAAGGAGTGTCACACTTTGCAACGTCTGTATCTTGCTGACTTTGTGCATACCAGTGATTAAAATAAATTTAAAAACATTGACTCTCTCTACTATGAGACTCTGGTGTGGTATGCAAGCCAAAAAATAAGATGATTTATGAATCAAAAAGAAAACTAAAATAGATTAGAGGACCAACAAGGCTTCTCATTTCAAAGATGTATGCCAATGCAGTTACCCTCAGTTAGAGATTTGTGTTGATAAACTTTGTTGGTAAGAAAGAGACGAGAGATTGGAAAAGAAGTAGGGAGGACACCATAATTACCATCTTCTAAATTTTACCTAGAGCCCTGATGGCTGCTTTTGAATAGTACATACTACCATAGGGCAGTATTTCTTACATGTTCCACAAATGCCAATCCTTATGTTATGGATAACATTGTGAAGAATAGAAATTACAGAACACTCAGTTTTTCTCATGAGAAACCTGTAATAGACCAAAAGGCTGTCATTTGAACAGAAGAAGGGGATACTACATGGTTTAAAATCAGGAAGGGTGTGTGTCAGTGTTGTATCCTTTCACCATACTTATTAAATTTATATGCTAAATAAATAATCCGAAAAGGTGAACTGTGTGAAAAAGAACATAGTATCAGGATTGGGGAAAGAACTGTTAACAGCCTGCAATATGCCAATGACACAACCTTGCTTGCTGAAAGTAAAGATGATTTGAAGCACTTACTGATGAAGATCAGTGTCTACAGTCTTCAGCATGGATTACATCTCAACATAAAGAAAACAAAAATCCTCACAACTGGACCAATAAGCAACATCATGAAAAATGAAGAAAAGATTAAAGTTGTCAGGGATCTCATTTTGCTTGGATCCACAGTCAACACCCCGAGGCAACAGTTAGGAAATCAGACAGCTGCTGCAAAAGACCTCTTTCAAATGTTAAGAAGCAAAGATGTCACTTTGAAGACTAAGGTGTGCATGACCCAAGACATGGTATTTTTAGTCACCTCATATGCATATGAAAGGTGGACAGTAAATAAGGAAGCCTGAAGAATAATTGATGCCTTTGAGTTGTGGTGTTGGTGGAGAATACGGAAAATACCATGGACTGCCAGAAGAAGGAACAAACCTACTCTGGAAGAGATGCAGTCAGAATGCTCCTTGGAAGTGAGAATGGCCAGACTTCATCTTACCTACTTTGGTCATGTTGTCAGAAAGGACCATTCCCTGGAGAAGGATATCATGCTTGGTAAAGTAGAGGGTCAGCCAAGAAGGAGAAGACCCTCAATGAGATGGATTGACACAGGGGCTGCAATGATGGGCTCAAGCATAGCAAGGATTGTAAAGATGGTGTAGGATCAAGGGGTGTTTCACTCTGTTGTACATCAGGTCGCATGTGTCAGAGCTGACTTGACAGCACCTAACAACAATCCACTCTTGAAGAAGGTTCTGTCGTCACAAACAGTGGGAAACATATTAAATCCTTCTCCTGGAGATTGCCATTGTACAGTAGCAAATTAAAGACTCTGAGAAGTTCTGTAGTAAATACTTTAACCCTGTATTTCCCAAATGTTCTTAATCACCAAGTTTCTTATTTCTCATAACATCTATCACTGTCTTGCAGAGCACACTGGGGGACTGCTGAAGTCAGAGAGGAGTGTTCTGGAGCAAAGGAATAACATGAGAGTAGTGCTCTAGTCAGAGTAATCTGGTAGTGTGTAGGCTGTACTGGGAACGGAAGAGATTGGAAGCATAAAGTGCTATTTGGAAACGGTTGGAATAATTTGGTATGAAGAGGATATTACAGCAAACATTGATTCCTTCATCATTTCAACATATTTTTATTGAGTAGGCACTATATGCCAAGTACTGTTCTAGATTCAGAGGATATAATAACAAAATGCTCAAAATCCTTGTTCTTGTGGCGTTTGTTTACATTCTAAGAGAGGGAGAAACACAATAAACAAAACAAATACACAAAGTGGCTATTGGTGAAGAAAGTTGAAAGGAAAATAAAGGAGGATAAACATGGTTTCAGGAGGAAGGGAGGGAAACATTTCTAATGAGCGGACATTTAAGCACAGACCTGAATTAAGTTAGGAAGAAAGTACTGTGGATATCTGGGCAGAGGGAACAGCAATGCAAACGCTTTCAGATGGGAATATGCTTGTTATTCAAGGAGCCATGGGAACCCAGTATGGCTATAGCAGAATGAGGGGGAGAGTAGTAGGAGATGGAGGTTTGTGTGTAGGAGATGGAGGTTTGTGTGTAGGAGGCCAGCCAGGAAGAGAAAATGAATGATATCATGCACTTATTGACCATGGTACTTCGGAGTTTATACTGAGTGAGACTGGAAGCCATTAGAGAGTTTTAAGCAGAGGAGTGATACAGTATGGCTTAGTTTTTGAGTGGTTACTCTGACTTCTATTTGGAGAACAGACTATGGTGGACCTAGAGTAGAGACAAGGAGATTGGTTAGGTCCATTGCTGCAGTCCAGCAAGAGAAAATGGTCGCTTAGGTTCAGGAGGTGGTGATACAGGTAGTGGTAAGCAGTCAGATTCAAGATAAATCTTGAAAGTAGGAATTGACAAGAATTTCTGTTGATGAATTCCGTGTGCTAGGTCTTACTTTAAGTGTATACCAATATTTAATCTTTAAAAAAAAAAATGAAGGTAGGAACAAGTTCTTTCAGTTTTACAGTTGAGGAAACCAAGGCACAGAAAAATAGGATGCCCAACATCATACACCTATAAATGGTGTCACTGGATTTGGAACCTGCATCTTAGCTCCAAAGCTTGTGGTTTTAACCATTTTGCTGTACTGCCCCTCACCCTGAACACGTCCAATCTCATCTGATCTTGGAAGCTAAGCAGGGTCAGGCCTGGTTAGTACTTGGATGGGAGACTGCCTGGGAATACCAGGTGCTGTAGGCTTTAGGAGCTCTGCTAGCATAGTGCCTAAGGCACTTGACTGCTAACCAGAAGGCTGGCAGTTCAAACCCACCGGCCACTCCTTGGAAGGAAGGTTGAAGTCTACTTCCATAGTGATACCACTTCGGAAACCCAGGGAGGGGTTGCTATGAGTCGGGTCTGATTCGATGGCACATAACAACAACAACAGCCCCTCACCCTCCCTAAAGAGGAGTTAGAAGAAAACTATGGGTCAGTACCAAACCATGGTTTCAACACAGAATACTTTCTACTTTCCATCCAGTGTGTGTGCAAAATTCCTAAGAAATAAAATTGAAATTCTTTAATCCACTTATAAGAGTTTGAGATAGTTCTGAATAACCTTGTCCTTTTCCTTGGTTTTTTTTTTTTTTCCCCTGTGAAACTGTTTTTCACCACAGGAAAAGGTTGAGGCAGCATGAACTGGTGCTGGACAGAGAGGAAAATGTGCCAGAATGAGATAAAATTCCAGGAGAAATAATTTGGAGGTTAATTCTGACAGTTCTTTAAAACATTAGCCCACTACCTCCTATTGTTGTTGTTGTTGTTGTTGTTATGTGACATAAGTCGGCCCCGACTCATAGCGACCCCTCCTTGAGTTTCCAAGGCAGTATCACTACGGAAGTAGATTGCCGAACCCTCCTTCCGAGGAGTGGCTGGTGGGTTTGAACCACCAGCCTTCTGGTTAGCAGTCAAGTGCGTTAGGCACTATGCTACCAGAGCTCCTACCTACTATTAGAAAGATGGATTAGCAGTCAGGGCATTGTGGACTTCCTTTTGTTTCTCTGCTGGAGATGGCCTACCTGCTTTGAGTGTTTTTCACGGGCAGGAGAATGCTTGCTATTGCTGATCACATTACCTTATCTTTTCCTTTCCCCCACACCTTGGCTTGGGGCCCTCAGCGCACTCTCTGGGAGGGAGGAAACAGTCCTAAGAATTTACACATTTGCTGATTTGTTTACAGTTCCTTTGGCTCTAATTTAACAACAACAACAGGAAAATCAAGATTACATTATATCTGATCCCCTTCTCCCACAATCGACTGAACTCTGCTTCTGAAATTGTGGATTTAAGAAAATGGTTGGAATAAGAAAAAGGAGATTCAGATTCTGTAGGGATTTGATAGGATCTGGGGTGATGTGGCAGGTGTAGGTGGTCAGTGCATAGATCCTGGATGGGTTGGAATGATGGATGAGAGATACTAGAAATGGCAGAGGACCACTGATCCTATGATTATGTTTTTCATGGTCCTTGGTTTCCTAGTATTGCTATCTAGAGCTACTTGTTGTTGCTGTTATGTGCCATCGAGTCGGACCCGACTCATAGCGACCCCTCCTTGGATTTCCAAGGTGGTATCACTATGAAAGTAGATTGCCCAACCTTCCTTCTGAGAGCTGCTAGACCACCATTAAGGGTCAGAACCTTGGAGAGTTCCAAACAGAGTAGGCCAGGAGAAGCTTTAGAAATATGACTGTGACTATTATTGAACTGGCCGGAGAGCTCTGGTGGTGTAGTGCCTAAGGCATTTGATTCCTAACCAGAAGGCTGGCGCTTCAAACCCACCAGCCACTCCTCGGAAGAAAGACTGGGGCAATCTACTTCCATAGAGATACTGCCTCGGAAACCCAAGGAGGGGTTGCTATGAGTCCTCTAATGGACTTGACACCAGTGAGTTTTTAACTGAACTGGCATGAAGTAGAGATAATTAAAGGCTTGTATAAATGACGCTTTAAAAAACAAAACAAAACAAAAATGCTCTTATTTTCTTTTATTGGAATTTCCAAGATTTAAAAGGCTGGCACCTCTGCCTTCACCCAACTTGATGGAGATATTGACAGAGGTAGAGATTTTAGTCCATTTTGTTTAACAAGCACAAAGTCATCATAGTTACAGTGGAGTTTATGTTAAATATTGATGTTACAGAGGAATCTTAGGGTACCTTTCAGATACCTTTGCTTCCTCCTGTGGACTCTTCTCAGGGTCTAGTATGATTGTTCTAAAATTAATTGAAATCTTTGGTGGGATCATGAGGGCAGATTTGCCTAAAGTTGTCTGTGGTAAGTGTTTATACTTGTGATATTTGTAACTGAAAGAAGGAAAGATTCTCTGTGTATTGGGGGGGAAAAAAAAAAAGTTGCCATCAAGTCAGTTCTGACTCTTGGCAACCCCACAGTAGAACTGTGCTCCGTAGGGTTTACAGTGGCTGATTTTTTGGAGAAGTAGATTGCCAGGCTTTTCTAAGGCACCTCTGAATGGATTAGAACCTCCAGCCTTTCATTTAGCAGCTAAGTGCATTAACTGTTGGTATCACCCAGGGATTACCTTTGTATTAGAGGTGGGTTGTTACCATTGTCAGTAACAACAGACTTTTGCAATATAATCAAGTTTAGGCTATCTCTATTTATGTTGCCTCCTCTAATTTCAGTGGTCTCTTCTTTATTTCTTGTTGTTGTTGTTGTTGTTGTTATGTGCCGTCGAGTCAGCCCTGACTCATAGCGACCCCTCCTTGGGTTTCCGAGGCAGTATCACTACGAAAGTAGGATTGCCCAACCTTCCTTCCGAGGAGTGGCTGGTGGGTTTGAACCGCCAGCCGTCTGGTTAGCAGGCAAGTGTCTTAGCCACTATGCTACCAGAGCTCCCTCTTTATTTCTTAGGACACTAAAAAGAAAAAAAAAATCCAAGCACTTAAATTTCATTGTTTTCATCTCTTTCTGCTTTTTAGGGCATGTTCCTGCTTTTCATATCAGATTAATAAATTGCTGATGCCTCAGTTAAAACTTAATTAGCTAGAAAGCAGAAATGATTAGGAAAGAAGGGTGAATGGAGACACTGAACATAGGGAGGAAGTAAGGAAAGGGCTGTGACATTGTGGGGACTGCATTCAGTGTCCTGAAACAAAATACTTGTGAACAGGTGAAGGGAAAACTGATTTGCTCTCTAAACTTCCACTCAAATAACAATAAAAAGTTTAAAACTTAACTGTTTAAACATCTTTTTTTATTATTTCAAAGTAATCTGCATTTATGATACCATGAGTTGGAGTTGATTTTTTTTAGTTATAAATTTCAAGAAATGATAACAAATTAGCAAATTCTGGGGGGTAGTGATGGCAAAGGGCAGCAAATGATATGAAAATAGAAGTTGTTATTACAAAGAAATAATCATGACATGTTTATTCTCCATGTTACTGTTCCAAGATCTGTTCATTATCTTTTTATACTACTTGAGAAAACCAAAACCAAACCCACTGGCATCAAGTCGATTCCAACTCATAGCAAATCTATAGAACAGAGTAGAACTGCCCCATAGAGTTCCCAAGTCTGTAATTTTTACAGAAGCAGACTGCCTCATCTTTCTTCCACAGAGTGGCTAATGGATTCAAACTACTGACCTTTTGGTTAGCAGACATATGCTTTAACCACTGCATCACCAGAGCACCTACTTGAGAGAACAGGAAAGTCAGATTCTTGAGTAGCTGGTTTGCAGTGGCAAAAAGAAATAAGTCTCTGAAAAGTATGTGATGAAAAGGGAATCTACAGGATTGCATTAGTATTCTAATCAGATTTTTTTGAGATAAAGAGATTAAGTTATAGATAACAATAATAAGGATTATTGAGAAATGTACCAGGTTATACCAGAGATTTATTTCTCCTTCAAGAGGAATCTTTGAAAATGGTATTTGTTAATGGATGACCATCAGCCAAAAGCAACTCAGCAGCAACTAAACAACATTATTGGTTATCTTCATAAAAGAGTATAATGTTTTAAAAAATGATGAGGTAGACCCAGATTGTAGTTGTGATCTAAATTTGGACTAAGACTTAAGTTTTCAGGTGGATTGAATTGGGAGGGAGATTGTCTCCTGAGTGTGAAGTTACAGCCATGAAATTACAGAGACCACAGAATATGACAATGCAGATGAACCAGATGTCAAAGATGACTGACTATAAGGAGCATACTAGTGCCATTAATAGGAATAAGGAAGTTACATTCTGAACATTTCTGAATATGTTGAGTATAGGGGATTGGGATGGTATCTAGTTGGAAATATTTACTAGACAATTGGAAACTTTATTCAATCAACAGCTCTTGAGATAGAGATTGAGATTTAGTACAGATTTTTTTTTTTCCTACTCCCATAAGCCCTATAATGTGGTTCCAGCTTGATTTTCTTAAGGAAATATTTTAAGCCAACTATGTAAGATGGAGGAGCTCTGGTGGCATAGTGCCTAAGGCATTTGACTGCTGACCAGAAGGCTGGCAGTTCAAACCCACCAGCCACTTCTCGGAAGGAAGATTAAGCAATCTACTTCTGTAGTGATACCATCTTAGAAACCCAAGGAGGGGTGACTATGAGTCCGATCTGACTCGACAGCAGTGAGTTGGGTTTTTTTTTAAAATATATAAGATGGGATAATTGCTTTTTCACCATCTTTGTGTTTCATCTCATAATAATCACAAATTGATGATTTCAAAGCCCAGCGATTGTTTTTAGTGTTGTTAAAAAATTATTCTCTTTGTGAATGCACTAGAAAACAATGAGTTGTGCAGTTTGAATGTATGAATTGTATGTTGTGCTAATTATATCTCAATAAAGCTGTTAAAAATTTTATTCTTCATTGTAACACGTTTCCAAGTACATATTGTTTAAGATCACTAGGAAAAGGCCATAGTTTTATATCAGTGGTAAGGCTTGTGACATAAAATAAATTACATTAGCTTTGAAGGAAAGAGAGAATAGATAGCAATGCAGTTTCAAGATAGTTTTTAGAATATAAAGCAATGTAAATATTTTTCTTTTAATCTATTCAGCAAATGTTTACTTAGTCCTTGTCCTACACAGCCAGAGAAGTTAGGAAAGCCTTCCTTAAGGAAATGATACTCTGAAATGAGTCTTGAAAGATGAGTAGGAATTAGCACACCAAAGAGGGTAGAGATATTCAGAGAGAACAGCATGTGCAAGGGCAAGTACCTGTGGGGAACTGTACTCACTTTGGAGTCAATAAAGTGAGAGGTGTGTGTGAGAGAGAAAAAAAACATTTGTAGATGTAATTTGTTTATTTCTCTCAGAATCTACCTGTACTAAGACATGGCAATCCTCAGATTAATGGCTGCTATTAATAATTCTAGGGAGCTCTGATAGCTAGTGCCTAAGGCACTTGACTGCTAACCAGAAGGCTGGCAGTTCAAACCCACCAGCCATTTCTTGGAAGGAAGGTTGGGCAATCTACTTCCGTAGTGATACTTTGGAAACCTAAGAAGGGGTCACTATGAGTCAGGTCCGACTCCACGGCACATAACAACAACAACAACAACATTAATAATTCTGTAAACAGATGTTCTTCCTCTTATGGGTTGCTATGTTTCATAAAAATTACAAGGAAAACCTCTTTTCATTTTTACTTCATTATAAAATTAGACATTTTCTTACGAAAGAAAAAAAATTCCTAGTAAATTGAGTTGGAAACTTTCTCAGTAAACTAGCAGTTAAGATGTTAATCACTTTGCAGTAGTCTGGCTATGTCAGTTTACCCAGCATTTAGGCTTTATGACTAATTAATGGCTTTATTTAAGGACTTTATGGTCATTAGACCTTGACTTTGGTTTGCCTTTTGCATGCATCTTTTCCTTAACCCTCTCTGTTCTTAGCTGCCCTTTTCTTAAAGACCACACGGTGTGTTTTCAAACCTTGCTTCACATTCTTAGCCCCTATACAGTAGTGGGTTTAGAGTGCCTTTTCTTCTTTTAACCTATGTGTTTATGATAACTAATAGAGTTAAATCGTGGCAAAACACTTTTTCAGTAGCTACTGCAATTTATTCTAAACCTCTTAATGGAAGAAAAGAAATGTAACAGTTGCCAAGTACCCACCATGTGCTGAGGACTGTGCTAGACACTGTACTAACAACTCACTTGACCCTCAGAACAACTCTCTGAAGCACGTGAAGGTGTCTCCTTTTATTAGGAAAATAAACGGGTTATTTCATTTGTCTAGGGCTAGACTACTTATAAGTAGCAAAATTAGTATGAACTTAGGTCTGTCTGGATCCAAAGCTCTTACCTGTTCTAGAACTGCACACTCTTTTTTTTCTTTGTTCTTTTTCAATTTAAGGCTTTGTGTAACATAATTTACACAGTAGTCAGTTACTTTTGTAACATGGCTAATTATCAGGTTGATTTGAGTTTATATACTTTATATCTTCATATAATAGCAATATGGCTTAAGAACCAAAAGGTTATGTTTCCCTACTTTGCTCTCACTTTACTCAAGAGAGGTGCCCATTTTGATAAAGCCTCATTCTATTCATGGCACAGACTGCATCATAATTATAGCAGTTTAAAATACTGTGAATTGAGTCTTTGTCATTTATTTGTATGGTGAAATTTTTTTTCAAGAAACATGAAAGAGCAAGAAACTCATTGCATGTGAATTATAAATCCATGCTCAAACTAATTGCTTAGTCCTGCAGATGTCAAAGGATCAAATCCAAAGGCAGTGACAGACCTCACTGGCTTTTCCAACTTGCTTGTTTGATAGACATTTTTATTTATGGAAAAACTTAACGTCCCCAAATACTTAAATAAGGCATAATAAGGTTTTCTATTCAAATTGTTGGTAACTGTGCATTTTAAAATAAAATTGGGCAACATCAGAATTTCCCCAAGGCTTTATTTAGCTTTAACTCATTTTGGAGTTAAACAGCTCTAAATGACCTTGGTACTACTAGGGTCGTTTAAAACTCCCATAGAATACTTTTATTTAACTATAGGAAGCTTTTGCTTGGGATGTTTAGTACACATCAGACAGGCAAGTTTTTAAGTGTGCAATCAAAATTATAAAGCAATCAGTGTTTTTTTTTTTTTTTTTAATTGGGTCACTAGGAGTAATAGTGAGTGGTACCACTCCTATTTCCACCCCTTAGTTCCTGGACCTGTGAATCCTGACTATTGGAGAAACAGAACCATATATTGGATGCTGGTTTAGAGCATATACAGCCTCCTGGAGAACATTGCCCCAACCTTTCAAGGTATTCCCACCTAGCTGGCGCCGTATTTGTGTTTTTAAGAGGCCATCCCATCGTTCTATCAAGCCAGCTGCTTCAGGATGATGGGGAACATGGTAAGACCAGTGAATTCCGTGAGCATAAGCCCACTGCCGCACTTCATGTGCTGTGAAATGAGTCCCTTGATCCAAAACAATGCTGTGTTGGGATACCATGATGGCGCATAAGGCATTCTGTAAGTCCACGGACGGTAGTTTTGGCAGAAGCATTGCGTGCAGGGAAGGTGAATCCATATCCAGGGTAAGTATCTATTCCAGTAAGAACAAAACACTGTCCTTTCCATGATGGAAGTGGTCCAGTGTAATCAACCTGCCACCATGTTGCTGGCTGATCACCCCAAGGAATGGTT
>NW_006921623.1:12719892-12729326 GCF_000298275.1 Orycteropus afer afer | reverse complement strand
TAATGATGGAGTGCTGCTGTGCACGTCCAACTTTATGACTCTGTGGGTCAGACAACACCCAGTTCATGATGGGCAGCTCAGACCTCATGGTGACTTGATGGCCCATGGTTAGGCGTTCAGTCTCTACTAAAGCCCAGTGACAAGCCAAAAGCTGTTTCTCAAAAGGAGAGTAGTTATCTGAAGAGGATGGCAGGGCTTTGTTCCAAAACCCTGCAGGGGTCTGCATTGCGATTCACCAGTAAGGACCTGTCACAGGCTCCAAACAGCATCTCTATCTACTACAGACACTTCAAGCACCATTGGATCAGCCAGATCATATGGCCCAAGTGGCAGCACGGCAGCCTGAACCTGTTGCAGAGCCTTCTGTTGTTCTGGGCCCCACTCAAAACTAGCAGCTTTGCGAGTCACTTAATAAATAGGCCACAGCAACACACCCAAATGAGGGATATGTTGCCTCCAAAATCAAAGAGGCCCACCAGACGTTGTGCCTCCTTTTTAGTTGTGGGGGAAGCTAGATACAATAACTTATCCTTCACTTTAGTAGGAATATCTCGATATGCCGCATACCATTGGACCCCTAGAAATTTCTCTGAGGTGGAAGGTGCCTGAATTTTTGTTGGGTTAATTTCCCACATCTAGTATGCATATGTCTCACCAGTAAGTCTAGAGGCATCGATACTTCTTCTTTACGAGGTCCAATCAGCATAATGTCATCAATATAATGGACCAGTATGATGTCTTGTGGAAGTGAAAGGTGATCAAGATCCCTACGGGCTAAATTATGACATAGTGCCAGGAAGTTGATATACCCTGAGGAAGGACTATGAAAGTATACTGTTTGCCTTCCCAGCTGAAGGCAAACTGCTTCTGATGGTCTTTTGAAATTGGTATTGAGAAAAAGGCACTGGCCAGATCGATAGCTGCGTACCAAGTACCAGGAGATGTACTAATTTGCTCAAGCAATGAAACCACATCAGGAAAAGCAGCTGCAATTGGAGTCACCACCTGATTAAGTCTACTGTAATTCTCCAAGATCCATCTGTTTTTTGCACAGGCCAAATAGGTGAATTAAATGGGGATGTGGTGGGAATCACCACCCCTGCATCCTTCAAGTCCTTGATGGTGGCAGTAATCTCTGCAACCCCTCCAGGGATGCAGTATTGCTTTTGGTTTACTATTTTTGTAGGTAGAGGCAGTTCTAATGGCTTCCACTTTGCTTTTCCTACCATAATAGCCCTTACTCCACATGTCAGGGACCCAGTGTGGGAATTCTGCCAATTTCTCAGTATATGTATTCCAATTATGTATTCTGGCACTGGGGAAATCACTACAGGATGGGTTTGGGGACCCACTAGACCCACTGTGAGATGCACCTTAGTTAAGACTCCATCAATAATTTGACCTCCATATGCCCCCACTCTGACTGGTGGGCCACAATGACAATTTGCGTCTCTTGAAATTAGTGTCAATTCAGAGCCAGTGTCCAGTAATCCCCATAAAGTCTGATTATTTCCTTTTCCCCAATGAACAGTCACTCTTCGTAAAAGGCCTCAGATCCCTTTGGGGAAGGCTAGGAGAAAGACTGACATTATAGATTTTTGGCAATGTAGTGGGGTCCTTCCTCAAAGGGTCCTGGCCTCCCCTTCATTCAAGGGGTTGTGGGTCTGTAAACTGACTCAAGTCTGGGAATTGATTGAGAGGTCATGACTCTGTGTTCTGGCGATTCAATCTAGGTTAGCAATCAGTGTTTTTTTAAATTCTGTTAACATTCTTATGATAGTTGGATAGTTTAGGTGATTATATTTGTTGTTGTTGTTTTTGTTGTTAGGTGCTGTTAAGTCAGCTCTGACTCATAGTGACCCTATGTACAACAGAACAAAGCTGCCTGATCCTGCACCAGACTCACAATCCTTGCTATACCTGAGCCCATTGTTGCAACCACTGTGTCAGTCCATCTCATTGAGGAGCTTCCCCTTTTTCTCTGACCCTCCACCTTGCCAAGCATGGTATCCTTCTCTGGGAAATGGTGCCTTCTGACACATGACCAAAGTAGGTAAGATGAAGTCTGGCCATTCTCGCTTCCAAGGATCTTTCTGGCTGCACTTCCTCCAGGGTAGATTTGTTCGTTCTTCTGGAAGTTCATGGTACTTTCAGCATACTTGGCCAGCACCACAACTCAAAAGCATCAACTCTTCTTCAGTCTTCCTTATTCATTGTCTAGCTTTCACATGCATAGGAGGCTACTGAAAATGCCATGGCTTGGGTTAAGCACACCTTAGTCTTCAAAGTGACATCTGCTCTTCAGCACTTGAAAGAGGTCTTTTGCAGCAGATTTGCCTAGTCTGATTTCTTGACTGCTGCTTCCATTGGTGTTGATTGTGGAACCAAGTAAGATGAAATCTTTGACAACTTCAATCTTTTCTCCATTTATCATGGTTATATTCAGCATGCCTTAAATTCGTAGAAAGTGAAATGGGTTTGTCATTAAATTATCCTTTTATTCTGCTAGAAGAGGAAGAAACAAAAGAATGGGAAAGATTGATTAGAAGGGTAGGTCAGCGATTGTTGGAAAATTGCTGACTAAATAAGGTAATGAGAAAACTCTTGCTCTGGAATCTATAGACAAAATCCTGTGACAGAATACAAGGACTTTTAATGCTTTTCAAGCCCTGGAGCCATGTTCTAACATTTATAGGTAAGAAACTTTGATATAAGAATGCAGAAAAGTAAGACACCGTCTAAGCTATCAGTCTGATCACTATTAGTTTTAACTCTGGCTTTAACAAAATTTAAGGATTAGTGAGAAAAATACTGAACTGTATCTTAGAGTACTTTTTTAAACTTGCCCTCTGTGTGTCAGTGTTATGTGGTAATACTGTTTGACTTTCCTAAGAGTAATGATTTGAAACCCATGCCAAGTTTTTTCCTGGTTAATGACACCTGTGTTATAGGACTAGCCATTTAAACTACCTAGAGACATCAAAACACGTGACTTGAATCTGCAAACTCAACTCTATGAAGTCATATCCTTTTGCCCAACATCAATCCTTTAAAAGACCACAAAAGAAAACTATACCAGTCCCTCTGTTACTCAGAGTCATCACTCTTAGTTCTTAGGAAAAACAGGTTTCAGTTTCTTTTCCTGTTGTTTAAAAAAAAACATTTATTAAGTAGCTGTATGGTTGTTGTTGTTGTTATGGGCTGTCAAGTCAGACCCGACTCATAGTGACCCCTCCTTGGGTTTCCGAGGCAGTATCACTGCAGAAGTAGATTGCCCCATCTTCCTTCCGAGGAGTGGCTGGTGGGTTTGAACCACCAACCTTCTGGTTAGCAGTCAAGTGCCTTAGCCACTATGCTACCAGAGCTCCTGCTGTATGGTTAGAAGGTTTAATATCCATTCTTTCTGTCTCTCTGAATACTCTTGTTTTGGCACACTCTTATCTTTGTGAAATGTCAGGTCTTGTTTTCTAAACTACAATAGGTAGAGATACAGGCTCCCATCCCTGTTAGACCTCTGAGTACTGCTCAGGCACAGACTGGAGTAAAAGGTAAACTTTTTGCCTTTCCTGTGGGCCTCTTGGATTTATCTGTTTCCTCTGACTTCTAGTAGTGATTTTCCATCTGGGTTTCTGTCCTGTCACCCTCACTGCTGAATAATAAATAGTTTCAGAACTGCCATCCCACTACATTTAATTTCTCTTCAGTCCTAAAACAAACAACCTAAGGATTTTTGTACTAGAAATTACAGTGAACAAGTTGAGATAAAAATAAACCAAGGGGAAATTTGAAGTCATATTTTTATGTAATGCTAATATCCATTGACTTTTGAATGTTGAATTAAAAACAACCTTAGAGATTACCTAATTATATTTAAAAACTGAGGCCCAGAACAGTTAAATGATTTGGCCAAGAACTGAGAATAGTGTTCAGTGTTTGTTTGTTTTAAATTGTGGTAAACTATAAATAAGATTTGCCATTTTAACCATTTTAAGTGTATAGTTCAGTGATATTAATTACATTCACAATACTGTGCAACTATTACTAATATCTATTTCTAAAATTTTTTACCTTTCCAAACAGAAACTACATCCATCAAACAATAATGCCCCTCCCTCTCCCAGCCCCTGGTAACCTCTTATCTACTTTCTGTCTCTATGAAGACTATGAATTTGTGTCTTCTAGGTATTTCATATTTTCCCATATAGTCCCTTGTCCATGCTACTTTGGAGCTTTCTTCTTTAATTATTCCTTTGACTTTGAAGTTAGCTGTAACTATCTCTCTCTCTCTCTCTCTCTCTCTCTCTCTCTCTCTCACTCTCTTTCTCTCTCTCTCCCTCCCCCCTCTCTCCTTTGTCCTCCTTTTTTTCTGGAGTTGACTCATAGTTAATTCTTAAGAACCATTTCTAATCAGTAGTCCCCTTTTGCCAGCTTTGAACCTGTAAATGGGAGGCAGAGGATAAGTCTAGGTGTTAACAATGGGTGAACTAGCTTGGAAAAAGTACTCAAGTTACCTTCTGAGAGGAAATTTCAGATTTGTCTTTTTTACCTCAGTATCATCTTACATAATCCTCAGAAACCCAAGGAGAGGGCGCTGTGAGTCAGAATCAACTCAATAACAGTGAGTTTGGTTTGGTTTATATGAACTGTTCCCAGCCAGTTGTTTCTTCATTGCCACTCAGGTTGGTTTTGATATCTAAAGTTGTTATTTAGACATGTAAAAGTAATACATACAACTTAAGCATTCATTGACATCAACATGTTTTTATCTGTGGGTCAGCTGGGGTGGGTCTCTTTCACACTATAGGTTGGGTTCTGCTCCACATGTCTTTCTCTCTCTCTCTCTCTTTCTCTCTTTCTCTTCCTCTCTCTCTTGGGCTAGTGGCTCCCTGGAGCATGATCTTCTAATGTTGTTGTTGTTGTTATGTGCCATCGAGTTGGACCCAACTCATAGCGACCCCTCCTTGGGTTTCCGAGGCAGTATCACTACGGAAGTAGATTGCCCAACCTTCCTTTTCATGTGAGATGGTGGAACACAAGAAATCAAGCCAAACTGCACACATTCCCAAGGGCCAAGACCACAAACAATGGGCAGGGAATATATACCACCTGTATTACTAGGAATGGAGCTCTGGTAGTGTAGTGCCTAAAGCACTTGACTGCTAACCAGAAGGCTGGCAATTCAAACCCACCAGCCACTCCTCAGAAGGAAGGTTGGGCTATCTACTTCTGTAATGATGTTGTTGTTGTTATGTGCCGTCGAGTCAGACCCAACTCATAGCGACCCCTCCTTGGGTTTCTGAGGTGGTAGCACTACGGAAGTAGATTGCCCAACCTTCCTTTCAAGGACTGGCTGGTGGGTTTGAACCGCCAGCCTTCTGGTTAGCAGTCAAGTGCCTTACGCACTATGCTACCAGAGCTCCTTCCATAATGATACTGCCTCGGAAACCCAAGGAGGGGTCACTATGAGTCAACTTTGACTCAATGGCACATTACAACAACAACAACATATTACTAGGAAGCATTGGAAAGTCACTTTACAAGGTGTATGGATATATTACTTTGTTACAAGGAAGAAGGGAAGAAATGGGAACAATAATCTATCACAGAAATATTACAGTCTTATAATATAAGGTTGTCACTGAATGAACTGCCCTTTCTGATTTCTGAATAGTTGAACAGATAGCTAGGATCTCCCCCCACCACAGCTAACCCTTCTCTAGGAGCTCTGGTGGTGTAAGGCATTTGACTGCTAACCAGAAGGCTGGCAGTTCATACCCACCAGCCACTTCTCAGAAGGACGGTTGGGCAATCTACTTCCATAGAGATACCACTTTGGAAATCCAAGGATGGGTCCCTATGAGTCAGATCCGACTCAATGGCAGTACGTGTTTCTTGTGTTAACCCTTCTCTGTTACTTTTGTCCTTTCTCCTCTCTGACAAGTGACTTTGCAGTGTCATTATTACTGTGTGGGCCCAGTAAGCATAAATCAGTCAAGCCACTGGCTAATAAACTAAAGGGATGACTTTTCCCAAACTCATTTAGTCAAGAAATTTGATTTGCTATTTAGCTAACATAATTGTAAAAGCTTCATTGAAAAACAGTTCTGCTTAGCACAGATTAATTTACACTCTTGTCTCTGCCTATTTCTGAATAAACTAAGACAGTATTTGTGATGGTTAAATCTGTGTGTCAACTTGGCTGGGCCTGGATGCGTGGTTGGGCAGCTGCATGTAGTATTCTCCATGATGAGACTGGTAATCAGCTCCATGGTGGGATCTATCACAAGCTGCTGAGTAGGTGCCTTTGGGATGTGGTCACCTTCCTGTATATAAGGAGAAGCCTTGGGAATAGTCTGTAGCTTATGGCACGCTTCAACCCTGCATGTAGCTGTGTCGTTCAACAGCCCGCCGTGCTCTGCCGACCTTGGGACTTTCAGTGGACTTGAATTAATGGCATGCCGTGTGGTTTGGTAACATTGGGACAGTGCCAATTTATTTGTCGACCTTGGGCTTGATAGCCTCAGCAGCTGGTAGCTGCCTGAATGAAGAGATACCTCTAGCTTCAGTGGGCCAGGAGCAAGAGGCAGAGCTGAAGCCCAAGGTCAAGGGGCTTTCACACAGCCCCTAGAGCCTGGCACTTTGAACTTCGACTTCTAGCCTCCCAAACTGTAAGAGAATAAACTCCTGTTTGTTCAAGCCATCCCATTTGTGGTATATTCTTGTCAGAGCAGCGCTAGGTAATCAGAATAGCATTGCTTCATTGTTTCCCACTCTTTGAATTCACCTGAAAAAAAAAAACACAAAAATAAAATAAATGAAAGAAGTATATTTGCCCTTTGATTTATGAGTGAGTGATGACAATGTCTTGATTTCAAGTATTTGCTAAAAATGTAGATATATTCATAGTACATGTATATGTTACGGTTTTTATGTACTATCAAGTCTACTCTGATTCATAGTGACCCTATAGAACACAGTGTAACTCCCCCATAGAATTTCCTAGGCTGAAATCTTTACAGGAGCAGATTGCCAGATCTTTTCTCCCATGGAGCTGCTGATAGGTTTGAACTGCCAACCTTCCAGTTAGCATCTGAGCACTTAACCATTGCACCACCAGGAGTCCTTGTACATATACACCTAGAAAACAAACTATTAAAATAAGAAATTTGCTTCTTTTATCATCAGCATCTTATTCTCCAAGTTTGGCATTTGTGAATGCTAGTTCCTAAAAATTGCATTGTTTTCTATATAAGCCATAGTCTGTTCTTTAAACTCCATTTCTTCCCTTCTTAAAAAATAATCGCATATCAAAATATCTGGATGTATTTATCTGTGTAAAGAATGTGTTAGAAGTGTGACCAGATTGCATTTATAAATATTATTATAACACTATCATAAATTGAGTAAATAGCATACAACATCAGTTTAGAGTGACTCATTTATCAGTCCAGTCATACTCATTACTCAGAAATGATTTACAACAGACTTTGAGGTCCTGTAGAAATGGTAAAAATAGGTGGAATGAAAATACCTATTTAGGGAATTGTCTGGAATGTTTCATACCATTGAGATGACATCATCATCTGGTAGCATTAAATATCAGTCTGGTTGCTTTCCCAGGCTTTTCAGTTGACATTATTTAAAAAAAAAAAAAAAAAAAAATCACTGCTAAAACAAGTGCTATGACAGTTAATGAAACATTACTACATATATGGAAATCAATAAAGAAAGCCAGCTATTGTTCTTAGATAATATTGAGTTCATAGTGTTTCAGTCAGAATCTCATTCTATGTCTGTAAGCCAGTTGTTACCTCATGACATCTGTTATTGTCTGAAGTGCTGATTAAAGTTTTTATCATTTAATTTTCTTTTCTCCTGTGTGTTACAAATTAATTTGCATTTTATTTTATTTTCCTGAATTTTATTTCCTGTGGCTCCCATATTCACCCATCAGGAGGTGCTTAAATGCTTTGTTTTGTTTTAGTTTTTTGCTTAATGGGTCTGGTATAATTTATTTACACGGAGTTCACAATTTCAGATAATTTTAAATACTCTTAAAATGTAAATTAGATCAGGTCTCTCACCTACTTAAAACCTTTAAATGTTTTCCTGGTATTTTAAATAGAATCCCTTCTTGGGCCTGTAAGTCCTTGTTTAGTTTGACTTACACTTCTTCATTTTCATCACATGTCTTTCCCCTTCCTTACTCTCTATGCATCAGCCTCATTGGCTTTCTTTTGTTTGGTGAATATACCAGATCTTTTCCGTGCATGATTTTCTCCCAGCTTAAATATTATACTTCTCATAGAGGCCTCTCCTTGTCACCTGATCTAAACTGAATTCCTCCAGATGCTTTCCAGCTGATCACGCTAATTCCCTGGCATTTATTATACCCTATACTTATAATTTTTATTTGTTGACTTATTGTCTTATCTTCAACTCGAAGTTCCGTGAGGGCAAATTGTCAATGATAGTGGCTGGCACAAAGAAGTCAGTCACATGTTTGTTAAATGAATGAATAAATGGATGACTCTTACACATGACACAGTAAACTTTAACTTTCTTCCTTCATGTGATTCCTTGAGAGATAAAGCTCTGTGCTTTGAGATTGATCTCAACAGTTTTTGTTGTTGTTATGTTCCATCGAGTCGGACCCAACTCATAGCGACCCCTCCTTGGGTTTCCGAAGCAGTATCACTATGGAAGTAGATTGCCCCATCTTCCTTCCGAGGAATGGCTGGTGGGTTTGAACCGACAGCCTTCTGGTTACCAGTCAAGTGCCTTAGGCACTATGCTACCAGAGCTCCTGACCTCAACAGAGTCAGTACAATTGAACAGGTAGCCCTGTGCTTCTGTACTTAAAACTCATGTAATTGACTTTATTTGGATTTATCATTGAAGGTTTTTTTTTTTAAACAAACAAACAAAACGAGATCTGTACACATATGGAAACTGGGCCCAAATTTATGTTCTTTGTACATGTTTATCTTTACAAGCCTTGATTTGCCCTATTCAGTATTACAAATATGGAATTGTAAGGTTTTTCTAATATATTTTGTATTGTCACTACTTCAACTCTTACTAGACACTGTAGACAGCATGATAAAGAAATAACCATGTATGGACAGGAGCCAGTAGGATAGATGTGGAAATAAGACACTCTTTTGTGTGTGTGTGTGTTTCAATAAAACTTTATTTAAAAATACAGGTGGTTGGTTGAAT
Source organism: Orycteropus afer afer (assembly GCF_000298275.1). Lineage (NCBI taxonomy): Eukaryota > Metazoa > Chordata > Mammalia > Tubulidentata > Orycteropodidae > Orycteropus > Orycteropus afer. The sequence goes on along the minus strand of NW_006921623.1, from coordinate 12,720,104 downwards.
TAGATCTGTGGGTCAGAGTTTATTTGTTGGCCTCTGAACTCTACTATAAATCTTATTCTAATGTCATCTAGTTTTTCTTCCAATATCTTTTTTCTATTTATAATGTAAGCCAAGGTTCCGTATAACATTAGGTTGTCTTGACCTTTAATTTCCTTCAGCCTGACCATTTTTCATTCTTTACTTACTATGAAAGACTTTTTTTTTTTTTTTTT
>NW_006921623.1:12714423-12715536 GCF_000298275.1 Orycteropus afer afer | reverse complement strand
ATCTTGCCCCAGTATCGAAATAAGACACTCTTAAAGGCTTTTTGCTGTCGGGTTCATATGTAGAAAAGGTAAGATTGTGACCCCCCCCCCGCCCCAAGAGCAAAACTTGGTGTTTATTACTGAGGAAACATTAGTCCACTGTCTTTAGAGCATTCATTCATTGCGTGTGTGTGTGTGTGTGTGTGTGCATGTGTGCGCGTGCATACACGTGCACATTTTTTTTAAAAAAATTGTAGTTTGCATGAAAGTTTTAATGTATCTGTTTTATGATTTGCACTCTTGTAGCTGTTCTTAGCTGTCATTGAGCAGCAGTGCACCCCATGCACAACAGTATCAGACCATTATTTTCCATAGTGTTTTCATTGGCTGTTTTTCAAAAGTACATCACCAGGCCTTTCTTCCTCATTTGTCTTAGTCTGAAAGTTCTGCTGAACCCTGTTCAGCATCATAGCAGCACACAGACCTCCACTTACAGACAGTAGTGGCTGTGCTTGAGGTGCAGTGGAATCAAACCCAGGTCTCCTGCATGGAAAGTGACAGTTCCACTGAACCACCATTGCCCCCAATTAACTAGTAGGTAATTTTCATATTATATAATCTTCATGTTTCTTGCTAAGTAGATAGCCATCATACACATCACCCCTACCACTGTTACCACTTCCCCAGTTGAAAGATGAGGAATCTTAGAATTAGAGGTTAAATAACTTACCCAAGCTCACACAGTTGTGAGAATTAGAGCCAACATTTAAAATCAGGTTTGCTTTACTCTAGAATTTATTTCTGCTATACTTTGAAATTTCCCTTCAAATAAACGCATTGCTGTTGAGTAAATTCTGACTCATAGTGACCCTGTAAGACAGAGTAGAACTGCCCCACAAAGTTTCCAAGACTGTAATCTTTACAGCAGCAGACTACCCCATCCTTCTTCTGTGGACCTTTCAGTTAGCAGCCAAGTGCTTAACCACTGCACCACCAAGACTCATGAAATTTCCCTAGGTGTAAAGAAATTAAAACTTTCCCTGTTGTTGTTGTTGTTAAGTGCCGTCGAGTCGTTTCCGACTCATAGCGACCCCATGCACAGCAGAACGAAACACTGCCCGATCCCGCACCAGC
>NW_006921623.1:12700757-12713643 GCF_000298275.1 Orycteropus afer afer | reverse complement strand
CTACTTCCATAGTGATACTGCCTTGGAAACCCAAGGAGGGGTCGCTATGAGTCGGGGCCGACTCGACGGCAAACAACAACAACAACAAATATAACTTAGTATTTAAAATTATTTATTATTTAAAATTAGGATAACCTAATTGAATGCAGATCATACACCTAATCCATTTCTTATCTATCAGAATATATATATCCAAGGTGTTACCTATGTTAATATGCTAAAGACACTGTTTTCCAAGTTTTTATTTTATTAAATATACCTTTCTTATCTGTGCTTTATCCAAAATTAGCTGGTAAAAAATCAACCCGAGGGAAGTTGACAAAGATTGGAGTCCTGATCTCCAATAAGAAGGGCTTTTATTTCATAGTAACATTTTGTACTAGACGAAAGAAATGTTAGGGAAAAAGGTAAGTAGGGATTTGAATATGGAGATTGAAAATCTGAGATCTTCAAAATATTTTAAGAGAGAAACAGAGCCAGTTTTGATTACCTTTCTGGAGTTTCAGGTTCATAGTAGTCATATTCCTGAAAACACTATCTCCCTTCAAATTTCGTGATTAGAAATAGTAAGTCTTTGCAAATGCGTAGATTAGGAACCTCTGATCAGGATTTAATTATCTGAATTATTTTAAAGACTATTTAAGTATAAAATGTTATGATTGCATCAGTCATTTTACTTTACTCCCAGATTACAAATTGATGAAAGTACAAATTAAATCCTTTTAGCATAACATTAAATATTTAATTTAATAAATTATTAATCTTTGGGACAGTTATTCAGTTCTAGCTTTGAGGGGTGCTAATAATTTTTGACCAGGGAATATGAAGTTTAAAGGTAGTTGTTTAAAATTTCTGACATTCCTGAAATTTAGGGAAGCTCAGCTAGCTGGGCTTTGATAAGCTTCTGGGAAAACTACCCCTTATTTATGGAGGAAGAAAAGGGATGCAATGATGATGAAGATTATAGCACCTAACATTTATTGAACATTTCTTATGCCGGATTCATAACCAGGCATGTGCTATGAAATTTATACTTGCTATCTAGAAGTGCAGGATGAAAACATCGATCAGTTATACTATCTAAAACTTGTATCTAATATAACTTGAAGTATACTTGTTGGGGCTTCAGCTATACTTAATTTAGAGGTTGGTAGAAGATGACTCCTGAATTTTTGAGGTTGAGTGATTGTAAGATGATAGTTAACAGTGATTTAGAAGGGGGCAATGAAGTTTATAAAAAGAAAGATGAGTTCAGTCTTGATAACATTGCTGTAACAGAAAGAAATCTATGTACATACACAGTTGAGTAACCATTGAAAGGTCAAATGTGGTTGACAAATCTAGAGGTTATTTTTATAAAAATTCTAATCCATGAATGAAATCCTCCAAGACAGGGGTTTTTAACCTCATAGTAAACCTAAGATTTTATAAACTTCCTGAAAATTGCATACAAAATTTTATGTGACTATATAGTTTTCATTAGATTCTCAATAGGGTTTGTCATGGATTGAATTATATCCCCTCAAAATATGTGTCAACTTGACTGGGCCACGATTCTCAGTGGTTTGACAGTTATATAATAAGGTAGTCATCCCCCATGATGTGATTTGGTGTGATCAGCCAGTCAGTTTTATAAGGATTAGGGTGGCATATAGCACCCTTATTCAGAGAAGGGACCTCAGTGCCACCAAGAAAGAAGAGCCAGGAGCAGAGTCCCAGGCTCTCAGCCAGGATCCCTGTGCTGAGAACCTCCTAGACCCAGGGGAAAATTGATGGCAAGACACATACAGATCTCCAAGGAATGTTGGGTCCACAGATGTTGAAAGGAGACAAGGGCTTTCTGCTAGAGCCGACAGACAGAGAAAGCCTCCCCCTAGGGCTGGCTCCCTGAATTTAGACTTCTAGCCTCTTAAGCTGTGAGAGAATACATTTCTGTTTGTTAAACCAGCCACTTGTGGCATTTCTGTTACAGCAGCACTAGATAACTAAGACAGGGCCTATGAGCAAAAGAAACTGAAAACTAAAACAAACAAAATCTTAATAGTCACCATTGGTGGTAGCTAGTATACCAAACCCTAAAGAAAATTGGTACTTAAAGAAGAAGGATTAAGTATTCATTCTTCCTGACCTGTTTATCTCAGTGTAACTGAATAGCTCTAGTGGACAAGAGAAAATTCATCTTTCTGTGGAAGAATTTAATCTAATAAACATGATATCAAAAACCAAACTCACTGCCCTTGAGTTGGATCCAACTCATAGCGACCCCTCCTTGGGTTTCCAAGGCAGTATCACTACAGAAGTAGATTGCCCAATCTTCCTTCCAAGAATTGGCTAGTGAGTTTGAACCACCAGCCTTCTGGTTAGCAGTCAAATGCCTTAGGCACTATGCCACCAGAGCTCCCAATAAATGTGATAGGAATTTTAAAAATGAGAAATTCACTATTTTGCAACCCCTAATGAAATCATCGACTCAGGTAGTGATCACCAATAAAGACTAAAACTGTTAGTGCTGTGGTTCTCAGCATGGCCCGTGGACCGGCATCTTTGGCATAACAGGGGTATACTACTTCTGAAAAATACAGATTCTTGGGACCCTTCCAGCACCTACTGTTTCAGAAACTCTGGTGGTAGATCCCAGTAATGTATGTTTTAATAAGTCCCTTCAGGGTTCTGATACATGTTGGAGTTTGAGAAATATGATATTAGCAGAAGATTGATGAGAATCTTTATAATTGAAAGATCAGGCTTCCCCTGCCCCCACCCCAGAACTCATTGATCATTGATGTTGTATTCTTTATAATGGATGAATGTAAAACATACTCTTGCCCTCTGCTCCCCCAAAAAAGTAAAATTGGATCTATTCACACTTTTATTTTTGAATCCCAATTTATGGAAAACCTGGAGATGCAAAAATAAGGTAAACGATATGAGGAAGCAAAAGATAAATCCAGAATGTTCGATGACTAACCCAATTTCTTTAACACGTCAGTGCAATGGATGAGGGTGACAGAGCATAGGGAAACTGTTCCAGGTTCAGAGTGACACCAAAGACAAAATAAACATGTTCATCTTATTTGGGTGCTGTTTTAAATAAGGCAACTGGGAGATTTGAATTTAGACTGGATATTGTTATGTTGTTGTTATTAGGTGCTGTCGAGTCAGTTCCAACTCATAGTGACCTGTGTACAGTGGAACAAAACACTGCCCAGTCCTGCGCCAGCCTCGCAATCAGTGCTATACCTGAGCTCATTATTGCAGCCACTGTGTCAGTTCAAGTCATTAAGGGCCTTCCCCCTTTGTTGCTGACCCTCCACTTTACCAAGCATGGTATCCTTCTCCAGGGAATGGTCCCTTTTGACTGGAGATTAGATAATATTAAGTAATTGTTCATTTTATTTGGTGTGATGTTATTGTGGCTATGTAAGAAATGTCATTTTTTGAGAGCTATATGAAAGTATTTAGGATAAAACAAAATAATGTGAGTGATTTACTTTATAACTATAGCAAAATAATAATGAAAGGAAAAATAAATGAAGCAAGTGTGGTAAAATGTTGATAACTCTTAAACTGGAAGATTCACTAGTACTGTTTTATCTACTTTCATACATATATTTGAAACTTCCATAATAAAAGTTTAAAATATAAAGTTAAGCTGTCTGTAATAAATAATGTATTTATCAGGATATATTTATTCCTGTTCTAGCCTTTATCACACTATACTGTAATTGCCTATTTACTTATCTGTACCAGTATTTCTCAAACTCTCAGTAGTGAAAGACCAAGTTTTTTAATTTCCTGATCTGTCGCAGATCATTATTCTTATAAAGTATAATCAAATCAATTACCAGAAAAGCAAAATGGGAAAAATATCACATACAAAATGTAAGCTTTTGTTTTGTTATTAAAGTCAACAAATATAAAATTACATTTCACTTAACAATCAGAACATAGGTAATATAGGGGAAAAAATCTGTTCATCAAAAATGTGCACATGTTGTTGTTAGGTGCCACAGAGTCAATTCTGACTCACAGCGTCCTTGTGTACAACAGAACGAAACACTGCCTGAGCCTGCACCATCTTCACAGGCATTGTTATGCTTGTGCCCATCATTGCAATCACTGTGTCAGTCCATCTCAGTGAGGGTCTTCCTTATTTTTGTTGACCCTCTACTTTAACGAAGCATGATGTACTTCTCCAGAGACTGGTCCCTTCTGACAACATGACCCAAGTATGAGAGATGAAGTCTGGCCATTCTAGCTTCCAAAGGACATTCAGGCTGTACATCCTCCAAGACAGGTTTGTTTGATCATCATGCAGTCCATGGTACCTTCAGTATTCTTCACCAACACCACAGTTCAAATGCATCAATTTTTCTGTGGTCTTCCTAATTCACTGTACAGCTCTCACATGCATATGAAGCTATTGAAAATACTATGGCTTAGGTCAGGTACATCTTAGTCTTCAAAGTGACATGTTTGGTCTTAAACACTTTAAAGAGGTCTTTTGCGGCAGATTTTCCCAGTGCAATACATTGTTCAATTTCTTGACTGCTGCTTCTGTTGACATTGATTGTGAATCCAAGTAAAATGAAATCCTTGACAACTTCAGTTTTTTCTCCATTTATCAAGATGTTGCTTTTTGGTCCAGTTGTGAGCATTTTTGTTTTCTTGTTGTTGAGGTATGATCTATACTGAAGGCTGTGGTCTTTGATCTTCATCAGTAACTGTTTCAAGTCTTCTTTACATAGGCAGTTAATATAGAGAATTGCTATCTCATTCTTAAGTTTGTTTATTCGGAAATTCAGTTTTTAACATAACACATGAGTATACTTTTTGCATGTTAGCTTGAGAATCTTATGCTTTTACTTGAACTTGGATTGATAACAGTGCTTATCCCAAAGCAAGATGTATACTTAAGATTTTATGTTTATGGCCAGAGTTTTTCCTCATTACTTTCATTACTGGTTTCTTAGCAGATATACCGTTTTTTGGGGTGTCTATACTAAGAATGAAATCATAAAGAATGGAGAAAATAAGAGAGATGCTGGAATACTTGCTCAGATTTTTGTTTAAAATGTGGCAGTACCACCTCTTTAAGTAGTTGATCTCTATCTCTGGAACTCAAAGTTGTCATTTTTCTCACTTGGTTTATTATGTATTTGTTGACAAGTTATACCTATTGTTTTAAGTGGTAATTCTTGGTTCAGATATTCCATGCCTTTGTTTCAGTGTAGGCAATAATTTTGTTTTTGAAACAGTGCTCTTCCTGATGTTAAGCTGCAAAGTTTCTCTTCCCAGCCCTTGGTTGTGGTAGTGCCAATTGGACTGATAGCTTCAGCAGGCAGTCAATAACTATAGATTCCACTGTACCTCCCAGGACTCAACTTTGTAGGCAGTAGTTTAGATTCTTGTTCTGTATCTACTTAACACTTGTTCACATTGAATCTGTTACATTTCTTCCTGTTGCTGAAACCTCAAAAACCTTTCCTACTAACCAACATTGACTTAGCATTTTCAACAAAAAGAATTTTTGTTTATCGGAGAAGTCAATCATTTATCCGTGGAAACATTGTCTCATTTTAGTAATGCAGTTTAGTAGCATTTGGTGTGGAATTTTAGGAAAGAAATGACTAACTAACCAAAAGATACTCCCTTTCAGAAAACAAGTTGCATTCCCCTCAGTAGGTTATATTTGCCCAGGAGTCCAACCCTGGGTTTTCCAGGTCCTCCAGTATAGAAGACTCTCATTTACTCTTATGAAGATATGGCAGCACACTGTCCACTTGCTAGTTCTTAAACATAGTCACCCTGGTGACAATTCGGACATTTTGACTATAAAAATTCCACATATTTATTCATAAATAATCCTCCCACCACCGAGACCCCCCTTCATAATCATGGATAGCTACAATGTGGGTTCTGTCAAGGCAAGAGGAAGTTGTTGACAAGCTGGTCTTCTCAATTTGTGATAATAGTAATGCAGAATAGATAGAATGTCCACTTACATTTAAAAGTCTATAACATTTAGCATGTGGCACTATTGCTCCACATTTTATAATTTTGTTGATGAAAAGGTTCATGATACCATCCATGATAGGACGGGCCCTTGTTAGCTAAGTTACTTAAGTACTGTACCGTTGATGTTTTGTGCATAGTGCTAAACATTGCAGGAAGACAGAAGAGAATGCTTTGGCCCTTTTCCTCAAGAAGCTTAAATAGGTATCTTTTAATTTCTAAAATACTGTGTTAGGGCTAAGCATATGTGTTTGTGTTTGGAGATTTATGGTAAATACGCAGATGATTACAGTGTGAGACTGTGTGTGTGATTAAAGCACTGAGAGAGGAGAGAATTATTTTTACCTGAAGTGATGAGGAATGATTTGAGGACAAGGTGGCACTTGAGGGCTTTGAAAAGAAGCTTGATACAGTAAAAAGTACAAAGGTTCTAGTGCCAGATTGGTCATTCACTTACCAGTTGTTCAGAGTCAACCAGATTACTTAATCCCTCTGATCCTCAGTTTCCTCATCTATAAAATGGGATTGAGGTAATAATTATTATAGAGGGTTTTCAGGAGAATTACTATAATATGAATAGCTTTGTAAACTGTAAAGTACAGTTAGTAAATTTTACAGTATTGAGAATGGCATGGGCCAAAGGCATGGAATTAAAAAGAACCAGTAAGTCAGGTAGACTGGAGCAAGATATGTGTGAAGCTGACTTGCCCTATTTAAGGAAAATTCTCTTAAATAGAAAAGTTTTTCAAGATTTGTGTTTACCCTCTCTCCCTCAAAGGATAACTTCAGAGGCCTTTTAAGGCTTCAGGTGAAACTTGAATGTGTTCTAATGTTTAGTTTTATTGAATTCATGTTTACAGTATATGCAGAATTAATTTTCCAGTAAACCACTTTAATAAAGATTATAACAGTTCACAGAGATAGCTAATGTATCTTGCAAATTATATTTACCTTATAGTTTAGAATACATGGCTGTCATGAGAGTATGTGCATTAGAAAACAAGTCTGCCTGTTCTTGCATATTCAGAACTATTCCTTTGTATAGGAACACGATGCGTGAATTATTTAAAGCAACTTCTCAGTACCACTGTATCTCGTGTTACTGATGGTTTGTATAATAATTGAATGAAAAGAATACTTTAAGAAGAGCTGTCCCTTTAAAAAAAAAATGTCCTTCATCTGGTGGGATATCTGAGATTCATGTTCTTTGTTTTACATAAATTTTATTTTTTTATATATTGGTAGGAAACATTCAGTAAAATTATTAACAAAAAGAGAGGAGTGTTTAAGCATGAAACACATTTTGAGGTGTACTGTGACTATTTTGCCCCTTGCTGTTGTCTGGTCTTAGGCTCTCACCATTTGTCTGAACTGCAATGAAATATAATTGCAGTTACTTCTCTAAAGGTCAAGGAACTTGGGAAACAACATGTTATTTGAATGCTAACCCTCGCTCATTGAAAAAGCTGTTTGAGGGAAAAAAATCCTGAATACTGATTTTTAAAAAAACACAGCTCCCATTGAGTCGATTCCGACTCATGGTGACCCCATGTGTGTCAGAGTGGAACTGTGCTCCATAGAGTTTTCAGTGGCTGATTTTTCAGAAGTAGATCACCAGGCCTTTCTTCTGGGCTGGACTTGAACCTCCAACCGTTTGATTAGCAGCCAAGTGTATTAGCCATTTGCTCCACCCAGGGACTCCTGAATACTAATTGTTGTTGTTGTTGTTGTTTGCCATTGAGTCAGCCCTGACTCATAGCGACCCCTCCTTGGGTTTCTGAGGTGGTATCACTACGGAAGTAGGATTGCCCAACCTTCTAGTGGGTTATTTTATTTTCGTGAATAATTCTGAAGTCTCTCTTCATTTACAGATTATCTTGCTAATCATGGCCGGTTGAATGAGTCTGAGGCCAGGCGTAAATTCTGGCAAATCTTATCTGCTGTTGATTATTGTCATGGCCGGAAGATTGTGCACCGTGACCTCAAGGCTGAAAATCTCCTGCTGGATAACAACATGAATATCAAAATAGCAGGTAACTGGGACACAGCTGGCTCTAACAAGATCAGTGTTTGCTGAAACAAACCTGCAGGCCCAGATTCAGGATCATTTCTGCCTGATAACATCAAGCTTTCTCAAAGTGTATTTTATCCATTCAATTACACAAAGCTTTATGTGTAATTAAAAGTAAGGGGAGAAAGTTCATTATCACAGTGGTAGGGCTACAGCTTGGGTCTGATTTGTGTCCTCAGTCTGATTTGTGTCCCTTTGTGGGGGACTCAGCTGGAGGAGGTGCATTTGTATGAGTGTGAGAGTGATTGGAGTGACTGATAGTGTGGGTTTACTGATGCTGTAATCTGCTCTCCTAATTATGGGTAATGGCTGCAGGGAAGTTTCAAAGAAAATACAAAGGAGGTAATGGAAGTAGAAAGGGAAAGGTTTGAGCCGCAAAAGCCCTTTGCCTTGCTCTGATATAATAGGATTTTGATTTATAATATGGAGACTAGGGATAGAGATTCTTTTTGCTTGTTTTCCTCCCATGCTTTTCACAATTGTAAAAACTTTTCTATTTCACATCCTCAGTTTCTTATTCACATGGGCAAAACTGTCATCCATTCAGTAAATATGTGTCAGCACTAGGGATACAAATCACAAAGTCATTTCCTCTGATCTTCAAAGTCCAGTGAGGAGATATATATAGTTAACATGTAGTATGACAAGTCCCATAAATAAGGTGTGTATGAAGTGCAGTGGGAATAGAGGTGAGGGAACATCAGTCTACCTGAGGAGTCAGAGGAACTTAACAGAGAAGGAACTAGTAGAGCTGAGGCTTGAGAGATGAGTTAGAAGCTTGCCAAGGAGACAAACAGAAATAGACATTCCAGGCAGACAGTGTAAATATCACAGGCATGAGAGAGAAGCAATGAAGGTGGAAAGGTGGAAGACTATAGCCCAATATTGGTTAAATATAAAATCTGTAGGAATTGGAGATTGTCACAAGAGGTGCAGAGAGTCCAGGACCAGAATTTTTTTTTTTTTTTCAATTGTGCTTTAGGTGCAAGTTTACAGAGCAGAGTTTGTTTTACATTCAACATTTCATGCACATTTAATTTCACTCCCCATTTACCATCCCAAACCCTACCCAGTCTCCTCCCCTCCCTGCCCAGTAATACCCCACTCCATGCCTCTCATAGTTGTGCACTCCTGTGTGTCCTGCATTCGAATGTTGCCCCTCTGCTGCCCCATGGTCGATTGCTCCAAGAGATGCATTTCCATAGGGTATGTGGGTGCATCACCCTGGGTTGAGTGGTCTGTGTGTACATCTTGTTTACTATTGGGCTGAGAGCCAGCCCCTGGGAGTGAGTTTTATTCCAGGCCCAAAATGTATCCCAGGGCCATAGTATTAGGAGTCTCATCAGACTCCATCCGACCAGTAATTCTGGTCATAATTGTGTTTTTAGATTTTGTTCAATGTTTTTCCTCCCACTCTATCCAGGATCTTCAGTTTTGATCCTTTCCTGAGTGGTTGACATTGTAGGTGGACACCATCTAGTTCTTCTGGTCTCGAGCTCCGTCATGTCCTAGGGCTGATTGCTTCCAAATGTTCTTGGCGTTTTGGATTCTTCTTTGCTTCTGATGATAGGAGACCGTTACCTGTATCTTAGGTGGCTGCTTGAAAGCTTTTAAGACCCCAGTTGCTCCTCACCAGTGTAAGATGAGGAACAAGATTTTTATGTTGTGCCATTTGAGTGTGGTGTCCCCCAGTACTACAGGACTAGAATTTTGAACACCACATAGGTCTAGACTATTGGAAATTTTAGGTCAGGGATGGGGTTAGAGTGGTAATGGGATAACATGATTAGATTTGCATGTTGGAATGATGTGTTTGGCAGCAGAGTGAAGATAGAAAGAAGATGGGAAGCACATGAGAGACAGGCAATTTAATAGGGGTCTAATGCGATAGTCCAGCTAAGAAAGTGTGCGTCTGAACTAGAATGGCAGCAGTAGAGGTTGAATGTGTAGGATGGAGGAAGGGAAGTTTATCTTGGTTAGGGTTTAGAAGAAGGTAAAAGACCCATAGTAAAAGCTTAGCAAAGTTATAAGCAGTGGTATTTTATTCTAGGATTATGAGGGAGGAGGAGCTCTGGTAGCATAGTGGCTAAAGCACTTGACTGCTAACCAGAAGGCTGGCGGTTCAAACCCACCAGCCACTCCTCGGAAGGAAGGTTGGGCAATCCTACTTCCGTAGTGATACTGCCTCGGAAACCCAAGGAGGGGTCGCTATGAGTCGGGGCCGACTCGACGGCACATAACAACAACAATGAGGGAGGAGCAGGGAGACATCCAGATAGGAGGAGCTGACCAAGAAATTATTGGTTGACTAGCTAGGTTGGACACTCACTGGACTCAGTAACTTTAGGGAAAAAGTAGCTGCTTTCGTTTTCTTCATTGCAATATAAAAATATATCATTTTAAAACTTCTAATTTATGCATTGAACTGGTTTGTTTCTGTGTCATTTCCCATTAGTCTTTGTGTAGGGCATTTGGGGGGCAGGTAAATAAGACTTGCTTTTTTGGTTTAAAGTGCCAATGTTACACCTTTTATAGGAGAAGTAATAGATTTTTCCATTCTGTAGTCTTGTGATTTTTTTTCTCTTAATGGAATTGCCTGAATAAGACAAGTGTTTTTAAAATTAATTTATTATATTCCCATATCTATAAATATTTGTATTGATTTCTCACTTTTGTTTTGCAAATGTACACAGTATTAGCACTTCCATAGTTTCTTATATATGTTCGCGTAAGAGCACACATAGCTCTATAGAATGGTGGGAAATCCTGCTTCACATTTACATTCCTTTATTGCCAGAACAAAAATTAACAAAAGCAATAGCTCAGAGGAGTTCTTTTGAGGCAGAAAGTTACAGGTATGAATCAATCATACTGCTGTAGGAATTACAGAATGTTCTATCACTAACGTTTCAGAAGAATATTTCAAAGCAAAACACCAAAGAAGCTTGCTAACAAAAAATATATGGATTTAAGGTTATAATCAAATTTTGCTTAGCTATAGTATGTCTCCTATTAATTCTGGCCTGAAATATAGGTAGATGAACTGAGTATTTCAAATGAGTATTTCAGATGTCATAATTTGATATCTAGGTTGTCTGAGTTTTTCATTGGTTTGTTTGTTACCTCTGTTTCTATTTTTGTTTTTGACTATCTGAACTCCAAGACCTCTAATTACCTAGAATGTCGAATACTTAAAGTTGTTTTCTCCTGGTTAAGCTGGTATGACAGCTAACAGTTACTGAGCCCTCACTATTTTCAGGTACTCTGCCAGGTACTTAGATAATTTAATTTCCACAGCAACCCAGGGAGCTGTGTAGCTATTGCCAGTTTCCAGATGAGAAAGCTGAAACTCAAAGAGATGAAATAACTTGCTAAGGTGACACAGATAATAGTAGCAGACTTAGAATTCAAACTTAGGTCTCTGTGACTGCAAGCATTCCCAAGGATTATTTTCAATTATTCCTCAAGGAGTATTCATGAAGTTTTGAGTTCTATCATCCTATACTTTTGCATTTAATGTCCTTGCCTCCATCCCTCACAAGTGAAGTCACACACACACACACACACACACACACACACCCTTATATCTAAGCCACACAAGTATATCTAAGACACACAAGTATATCTAAGCACGCAAACATTTCTCACTCATACTTTTTTCTTTGTCACTCTGAATCCCAAATTTCAAGGAATGTTTACTAAGCATCTGTTACATGATGGTACAAATGGTTAATGTACTAACCAAAAGGTTGGAAGTTCAAGTCCTCCCAGAGTTGCCTCAGAGGAAAAGCCTGATGATTGACTTCTGAAAAATCAGCCATTGAAAACCCTGTGGAGCACTTCTGCTGTGACACACATGGGGTCACCATGAGTTGAAATCAGTGACAACTGATTATGCTCCTGGGCAAAGTCCAGGAGATTCAAACATTTCAAAATGACAGTAAAACAACAACAACAAAAGTTTCAGCTCTGTTCTTCACACACACATACACACCAACCAAACTCACTGCACACAAGTAGTTAAAAATCAAGTAAAGAAACAGATTTAGGTAAATATAATACAAAAATAATTGTTTTAAAGGCCATAAGGCTAAGGAGAAAGACTAACTGCCTGGAAGGATCAGGGAGATTATTACCTAAGATTTGATTAACAAGAAGGCATTTGTAGTGGGGTTGGGGGAAGGAAGGAGACAGAGTAAGAGAGTTAGTTTTGAGAGGGTGAGGTAGAAATGATTGCTCTAAGCAGTAGGATGTGCAAAGGTAGAGAACACAGAGTGTCTAGGGAAACTGCAGGCCAGAGCTGGTGGAATGTAAGAAGGGCCAGTGAGAAGTGATAGGAAAAGAGCTGGACAGGTAGACAGAGACCAGATAATGAAGGATTCCATATGTCATACAAAGTTGAGATATGTTCTGATGTCTTTAACATATTTCTCCAGAATATTTTTTTCTTTAAATTTTATTTATTTTGTTGTTGTTGAGAATTTACACAGCACAACAGACACCAATTACAATTTTGTGACATTAATTACATTCTTTGAGTTTTGCAACCATTCTCACCTCCCTTTTCAGAGTTGTTCCTCACTCATTAACATAAACTCACTGCTTCCTAAGGTTCTTAATATTTCAAGTTGCTATTGTCAGTTTGATTCCATGTGGATAATTCATAAAAGAGCACAGTGCTGAAGGTGGACTTGTTTTACTAGTTAAGCTAAACTATTGTTCAGTTTTAAGAAGAGTTCAGGGAATATTTTTGGGTTAAGGATTAAAGATTATCTCAGGGTCAATAGTTTCAGGGGTTCA
>NW_006921623.1:12663912-12700657 GCF_000298275.1 Orycteropus afer afer | reverse complement strand
TAGGATTCTTCTATGGAATCTTTGATAAAAATGTTTAGTAATAGCAGCTGGTCACCATCTAGTTCTTCTGGTCTCATGGCTAAGGAGACAGTTGCTCATGGATTCAATTAGCCACACATGCCATTTCTTCCTCCTGTTCCTGACTCTTTTTCTTCCTTTGTTGTTTCAGGTGAATAGAGACAAACTGTTGTGCCTTGGATGGCCACTTGAAAGCTTTTAGGACCCCAGACATTACAACAAACTAGGAGGTAGAACAGAAGCACTAAACATGTTATTGAACTATGCCACCAGTGCTCCCAAACATGTTATTAAGCCAGTTAACTGGGATGTCCCATGACACCATGACCTTAAACCTCTAAACCAAAGAACCACATCCCATGAGGTGTTTGGTTGGAGCTCTGGTGGCATAGTGCCGAAGGTATTTGACTGCTAACCAGAAGGCTGGCAGTTCAAACCCACCAGCCACTCCTCAGAAGGAAGACTGGGTAATCTACTTCCATAGTGATACCACCTCAGGAAACCAAGGAGGGGTCTTTATGACTTGGATCTGACTCGATGGCAGTGAGTTTGTTGTTTGTTTGAAGCAGCCTCAGCAACTACTCCTTTTTTTTTTTTTTTTTTGGTCATTGTTTTAAATGTATCACAAAACTTTTGCCAATGCAACTTTTTACAGGTGTGCTACTTTCACCAATTACAATAATCAGCTATGCTGATTAAGAGTTACCCTTATTTCCATCATCATTAAACCTTTTTTCCCATTCACTTCTGCCCCTGGTAATCATGAATGAACACTAATAAACCTCGGTCTCTATACATTTGCTTTTCCTTGTCTTTTCATATAAGTAAGATTATACAATATTTGTCCTTTTGTGATTGATTTATTTCACTCTGCATAATGTCTTCTATCTCCATCTGCATTCTAGCATGTATCAAGAGTTCATTTCTCCTACTGGCTGAGCAGTATTCCATTATATATATGTAGCACATTCTGTTTATTCATTCATCTGTTTTGGGGCATTTGCGTTGTTTCTACCTTTTGGCTGTTGTGTATAGAGGTGCAGTGTACATTGGTGTACAAGTCTCTTTTTGAGTCACTGCTTTCAGGCCTTTTGGGTATATGCCTAGGAGTGGCATTGCTGGGTCCTGTGGTAGTCTATTTTAAGTTTTTTGAGGAACTGCCGCACTGTTTTCCAGAGCAGCTGTACCATTTTGCCTTCCTGCAACCAATGGATAAGGGTTCCAGTTTCCCCACATCCTCAGCAACATTTGTTATTTTCTATTTTGTTTTCTTTTTATCTTAGACATCCTACTGGGCAGAATTTTTATTTTTATCCATAGTTTTTATAACTTTTTGATGGCCCTGCTTTCCTTTAAGAACATCTTCTGATCTCTGAAAATTCTTCTTGAATTTTAAAGGAATCTAATGCACATTGGAAAGATGGGAAAAAATTTTCAAAAACCCAGAATAAAATATAACGTTATTCTCTCAAATTGCTTTCTTTCTCTGTTTCTTCTACTGATGAAGATCCTTTGAATTGCTAAATGGGCTAAATAAATGTGCTATTTTAGCCAACTTATATTTGAAATTGAAGAGTAGCACTAATTGAAACTAGATTTAAATTAAAATATTTGTCTCTGTAAACAAAAAAAAAAGGAATAGAATTATCAGGCATAGTTCATTTTTATAAATACAGAAACATAGTTTTGACATTAGCATCTATGTTATGCTCCTCCAGGGGGTAAACCTTCATACATTAGTGAACCATAGATACCCACATCTGTGCTCACTGCCTCAATTTTGAGAGTTCTGGTGGCAGAGTAGTTAAGGAATTTGGCTGCTAACCAAAAGCTCAGTGGTTTGAACCTACCAGCCGCTCTGCAGGAGAAAGACCAGGCTTTCACCCTGGAAACCATATGGGGTAGTTCTACCTTATCGTGTAGGGTCACTATGATTCAGAATTGACTTGATGGCAGGGGCTTTGGGTTTTTTGGTAACCTTTGTAAAATATGACTCTTAAGACATTCAGAGTAAGGGTGAATTCAGAGCAATAATGCTTTCATTTTCAGTTTTAGTAAGTGTGGTACTGTTTCCTCATAGCTTTTTGGCTTTGGCTATTTAGGCATTCAGTTGGGAATAAACAGATGAAAAACATTTTGTTTTATTCTTCAGCTTTCCTTCATCAGAAATATTTCTAATATTACAGGAATTACTTGAAGCTTTCAGAAAATAATCACAATTCAAGCAGGCCTTCACATAAAGAGTACTGAATTTGGAATCAGACAGTACCAGTATAAATTCTAGCTTTGCCACTTAGTAGCTCTGTGATGTTGAGCCAATTATTTAACCTCTCTGACCCCTGGTTTTCATATCTACTAAATAGAAATTAATTTGTGTTTCAGGAACATTGCAGAGATCAGGGGTAATACAGATAAGGAGGCAGTATAGGTAATAGGTAAGAGTGCAGGCTCCTAGAGCCATGCTACCTGGATTCTAAACCTGGCTCTTCCACTTACTAGCTGCATGACCTTGTGTGACCTTACTTAACCTCTCTGTCCTCGGTGTCCTTATCTATAAAAGGGGACTAGTAGGAGTTCATATTTCATAGTGTTAGTACTTTAGTTACTATTTGCAAGCTACTTAGAACAGTGCCTAGTATATAGTTGGTGCTACTTAAGTGTTAAGTAAATTGTTAATTAAAGCTGCAGGCAGCATATAAGCACTCAATTAAAGGTAGCTCTTATTTGTATTCGATGTGTAATTGATTCTAGATAATAGCCATGTAACCTCCCTCAGCACATTTTTTTAAAACCGAGGCCTTAAAGTCTTACTACTGCAAATCTTAAAAGAATGTGGAAAGTTTATCATTTGTATTCTAAACTTTCTCTATTTGATACAAATTAATTTTTTTTTCTGAGAAGGACCTTAAATATAAGTGGTGGTGGTGGTGGTGATGGTGGTGGTGGTGGTAGTAGCTGACTCATGGCAACCCCATGTGTTACACAGTAGACCTGCTTCATGGGGATTTCTTGGCTATAATCTTCAGGGAAACAGTCCGTCAGGGTTTTCTTCCTTAGAATCACTAGATGGATTCAGACTGCCAACCTTTCAGTTCACAGCCCATTGCAAACAGCTTGTGCCACAACACTTCTTTAAATATAAGTAGTTATGAGTGTTAGCCTGATTTCTCTGCCCAGTGCATCACAAGCCAGTTGTCTTTAACCCAAGGGTGCTGTCAGTTTTTCTGCGTTGGTACAATGTCACATCATTTCTCATCATCCCTTTTAACACTCTTCTTACTTACTGGAAGACCTTAAGGCAGGCTTTCTGTTTATATAATTCCAGTTCTGTCAAGATTTGTGTCCTAGAACTGACAGAAGGTGGAGGAAGCTGAAACAAGTATTTTTTAAATACATTTTATTGAAATATAATTTATGTACAGTGAAATACACAAAACTAAAGTGACATGGGTCAATGCATTTTTTTTTTTTTTTTTTTTTTTGCAGTGGTCCCTCCTCTCCCCTCCCACTCCGAGCAACCAACAAAGAAAGTTTCCCTCCGTATATAAACCTTTCCTTTACCCTCCACAACAATGAACTAATACTATATTTGTCTTTCTGTGATTGACTTACTTTACTCAGCATAATGTCCTCCAGGTTCATCCATATTACGTGGTGTTTTGCAGACTCTACATTATTCTTTAGTGCTGCATAGCATTCCATTATGTGTATGTACCATATTTTGGTCATCCATTCTTCTGCTGATGAGCACATAGATTGTTTCCATCTTTTTGCTATTGTAAATAGTGCTGCGATGAACATGAGTGTGCATATATCTGTTCCTGTTCTGACTGTCACCTCTCTAGGATACATACCTAGTAATGGGATTGCTGGGTCAAATGGTATCTCCAATTCCAGCTTTCTCAGGAATTGCCATATTGCTTTCCACAGTGGTTATATCACTTCACAGTCCTACCAGCAGTGAATGAGAGTCCCAATCTCTCCACATCCCCACCAGCATTTGTTATTTTTCTGTCTTGTTGAACCTTGCCATCAGTGCTGGGGTGAGATGGTATCTCATTGTTGTTTTGATTTGCATTTCTCTGATAGCCAGTGATCATGAGGATCTCTTCATGTATTAGCTGGCCACCTGAATATCCTCCTTGGTGAAGTGTCTATTCATGTCTTCTGCCCATTTTTCAACTGGATTGTTAATTCCTTTGGTGTTGAGGCATTGTAGTTTTCTATAAACCTTAGAGATAAGTCCCTTCCCAGATATGTAATTATTGGCGAATATAAATTTGTTGCTATTATTTTTGTTATGTGCTTTTTCTTGGTGTCAATTTCTTGTTCCATATAATTTTCTAGGCTGAGCTTGTTTTGTTTATGAATCGTGTTATCACTTCCTTCATTGCTGCTGTTTTAGTATTTGCTAAATATTTGTGCTGATCCTCTTTTTTATTTTGATGTGAAGGTTTATCATTTTTCTTTGAGGTTGCCCTGTGATTTATAGTTTTCTTCCCAAGTTTAGAACAGTCCGTTCTATCTTGTAGTTGTCTTGACTTCCCTACCATCTAGAAGTTCTGTAACAACACAGTTTTTTTCCCCTCTTTTTGGTTAGTTGTCCTCATTTGTCAGTTGATGTCTCTGGTTCCTGAAACAAGTTTTATTGATTAAATAATTACTGAAAATCTTATATTTGTTATGCTCCTGCCACCAGTATTTTGTCTAAATGTAAAAAAAGGTTTGCATCAGCAAATACCCTAAGACTTTGTCTTTATCCTTCAAGCCTTATTAGCACTAGAGCCCATTAAACCTCTGGTAGCATAGTGCCTGAGGCGCTTGACTGCTAACCAGAAGGCTGACCCTTCAAACCCATCAGCCACTCCTCGGAAGGAAGGTTGGGCAATCCTACTTCCGTAGTGATACTGCCTCGGAAACCCAAGGAGGGGTCGCTATGAGTCAGGCGACAGCACATAACAACATGGAAGAGAACTCAAAGTTTAGTGTTGTGTTGTGTTGTGTTTTGTTTTGTTTTGTTTCCCAATTCATCTCCCGCTCCCAACCACCTTACTCCATTTGTAGCTAAGGAAGATCTTTTTTTTTTTTCTTCTCAGTTCACTGAGCTCTCTAATTGGACAGGTAGCTGTCTCACACCAGTCAGAGAATCACATTTCATTTCAGCTATCGTCATTGTTCTTTTTCCTCCTGTCAGGTAGGGAGAGAATGAGTGATGTTTGGAGATGAACTGTGCAGCTGGCCTGTTTTTGCTGGTGGGCAATAAAGTACGCATTGACGTCAGTGTGGGCCGATGAGCATTCAGTTTGTGCAGCAGGTCAGTTTAGTCTCTATCACTCTCCTACCTTTCATTTGTCAGCTTTCATCTCCTCATAATTGTCTTCTTCGCTCCTATTATAATAATTACAAAAGATGTATAGCTCTTCATCAAGGCTGGATAGCTGAATTCTATTGGTAATTTTAGAAACGAGGATAAATTTAACCCTAAAGCCATCTGCTGCTCTGTAGGAGGATTTTAAAAATTATAAATTAGACATTATAACACACTGCTGGAGATTAAAAATTGCCCTGGTTGTGGTGATTCTTAGAAGTATTTTACTTTCCTTAGATTGTTTTCTGTTTTGATTGCTTTTTCCCTTTTTTAAAAAATTACTTAATTTACCTAATAACTTTGCCTATTCAGTCTTTTATGTCATTTGAATAAAAATCCTGAAAATATTTAGTGATTATAATCATTTTTCAACTGTGCACTTTAACAATCTGTTTAGCATTTTTCATAACCTCTGTTTTACCCTATTTTCTCCCTAGTGAAAGAGTAGTCTAGGCATCAGCAGCATCAGCACCCCTTCAGAACTTGTTAGAAGTGCAGACCCTCAGTCTCCGCCCTAGGCGCCCTGAACCAGAATCTGCATTATAGCAAGTCTCCAGGTGATTTGTGTGCATATTAATGTTGGACAGACTTTCTCTATCTCATGGCAACAGAACCAAATTCTGTAATGCTCTTGGTTCTCATTAGGCAGTAGTCATCAG
Source organism: Orycteropus afer afer (assembly GCF_000298275.1). Classification (NCBI taxonomy): domain Eukaryota; kingdom Metazoa; phylum Chordata; class Mammalia; order Tubulidentata; family Orycteropodidae; genus Orycteropus; species Orycteropus afer. The sequence goes on along the minus strand of NW_006921623.1, from coordinate 12,694,612 downwards.
CATCAGCTTATTTACTCTGCAAAGGCCCTGTTATTCCTAAAACCCTAGAAGATATAGGTCAGTCAGTCAACTTTCAAAATAAAGAGCAGAAAACAATAATATCGGTTCTAGGGTTGTATTCAAATATATCTGTGGTCTTTAACTGGTTAGTTGGGTAAGTTTGTTAACAGTTATTAGATAGAACACCTAGCTTTTGAGGCCACGTTGATTTCTGTAAGAGTCAGAATTGATCTGTTTTGTGCTTAAAGACTGTCCCAATCCCTGTCTTCATAGACATTTCAGGTCATGTAGAAACCAGATGAGAAAGTATAGAAACATCAAGAACACTCAAAATTGCCTGGTAGAACCACTGAGACTATGACCTCTAGCTTCCCTTCAGGTCTGGAATTGAACCCACACCTGTGGCTTCCAGCCAAACAAAAGACAGGCATATGAGTTGAAAATTTACCTGAGGTAGATACAATCCTTGGAGAAAACAATCATGGGAGAAAGAAGGGCTGTTTATGCACAGGGAGACAGCTCAAGGGGCAGGAGTGCATGGAGGGCTGGACACAGGGAAGAGGTAACTATCAGGAGGAAGTGGGAGGGGAGCTGTTGCATTGTGGTAAATTGTAGTCAGTGTCATGAGAGAAAGTTTATGTGAACTGCTGTATGGAAAGTGAATTTGCTCTGTAAATCTTCACCCAAATCACAATTTAAAAAATAAATAAACAAACAACAAAAAAAAGATACTAAGGTTTAAAAAAAAAAACCTCAAAATTGTTGTTAGAGTAAAACCTCAGAGTACATGCTTTAGTTTTGGGGGAGGGGGATCATGGGAATATCATCTTCACATAAAAAGGACAATATGTACTATTTTGCACATCATTCATTCTTAAAATGAATATTCCCACTCTCATTGCGTTAATTCCAACTCGTAGCGACCCTATACAGCAGAATAGAATTGCCCCCTAGAGTATCCAAAGCTGTAAATCTTTACAGAAGCAGAGTGCCACATCTTTCTCCCACAGAATGGCTGGTGGGTTTGAACCACCAACCTTTTGGTTAGCAGCTGAACGCTTTAACCACTGTGGCTTCTTTAGAATACATATGATGTTGTTGTTACTTGCCATCAAGTCAGACCTGACTCATAGCTACCCCGCCTTGGGTTTCTGAGGCAGTATCACTATGGAAGTAGATTGCCCATCCTTCCTTCCAAGGAGTGGCAGGCATATGGATTCCTAAAATGAATATAGGTGTATATTTTTTACATTTACTTTCTAAACATCTTAATTATTCCTATTCACTTATTAAACATGTTTCTAATACTTAATACTATAGAGGAGTTCTGGTGGCATAGTGCTTAAGGTATTTGACTACTAACCAGAAGGCTGGCGGTTCAAACCCCCTAGCCACTCCTTGGAAGTAGGATTGGGCAATCTACTTCTGTAGTGTTACTGCCTCAGAAACCTAAGGAGGGGTAGATTTGTCATCTCTCTTTGATGTAAGGGGTTGTTCTTAGGTTTATGACAGCCTTTCCTCCAATTTTAAGTTGAATTAAACTTCTTGGAACATCTCTGACATAGTAAAAGCAAACACCTGGCTTAGAGTTCAGAGGACCTGTATTTGAATTATTGGCTAAGCGTCTGGTAAGTATAAATACTTGGGCAAGTCAGTTAACCACTTTGAGCCTCACTTTTTCCCTCTGTAAGGTAAGGACAATAATACTTCACAGGATTGTCATCAGTATTAAATGAAATAATATATAGAAAAAAGAGAACACCAAGTGTGTAATGCCTAGCCCAAAATAGGCAGAAATAAATGTTGTTTGGATTAGCTTATAACTCAGACCAATTTGAAGAACTAGTTGTCATTTTATTTCTGAAAATTCTTATGATTTTATACTGAACCTTCTTAAAATTGAGAAGGTAAGTGATTCTTCGAAAAAGACTTGTCTTTTTCCTGTGTTCAGAAATACTGAAAATCAAGATTGATATGACAAATGCTGTATGTTGTAAGGCAGAATTCAAACTTTTTTTTTTAACTCTTGATTGTGACTTGGGTGAAAGTTTACAGGCAAATTCATTTTCCATTCATCAATTCATACACTTTTTGATTCATGACCGATTGCAATTCCCACAGTATAACAGCTCTCTTTCCACTTCTTCCCTGTGGTTATCTTTTACCCATGTCCTCCCCAATCCCATGAATTCCTGCTTTCTGAGCTTATTCCCTACTCATATGCTGCCCTTTTGATCCTTTATGCTTGATTGTTCGAAGGCGTGCACCTCCTGTATGTAATTCTTGATCTCATAGGCCTATTATTTGGCTGAAAGTTGAGCCATGGGAGTGAGTTCAATTCTAGGCCCAAAGGGTGACTAAGGGCCATAGTCAGGGGTTTCATTAGTCCCACCAGATCAGTAAGCCTGATCTTTTTTATGATTTTGAATTTTGTTCTACATTTTTCTCCCTCTGTAGTCAGGAACTCCAATTTTGATCCCTTTCAGAGTGGTTGGCTGTGGTAGCCAGGCACTGTCTAGTTCTTCTGGTCTCAGAGTCTTGTAGGCTGAGGTTCCCATCGTCCACTAATCCTTTCAATTAATTGTTTCCATGTGTCTTTGATTTTCTTCACTTTTCTTTTCTCCAAATGAGGAAAGACCAATAGTTGCATCTTAGATAGCTGCTCACAAGCTTTTAAGACCCCAGTCACTACTCACTAAAGTAGGATATAGAACATTATCTTTGTAATACTGTGTTATGCCAGTTCAGCTTAATGTCCCCCACAACTATGGTCCCAAGCCCACAGGTCCAGTGACTTACTCCTTCAAGGTATTTGGTTGTGCTGAAGAAGTTATCCTAACTTTGTCCTCTGTTAATTCTGTTGTATATATGGGTATTTTTATAGCACATACAAAATGCTATGTAGCGAGATCATCTGCCAGACCTGTTGTGGTCTTGGGTATAGTGCCATTCACCTACCCATTCCTGATATCTTGCCTGTCTACCTACGTATCCACTCATAGCTAAATGTTTGTTATTACTGATAATGCAGTATTGTGTATATAGTAGTGTTTATCTTTGTTCTCTGTACCTCTTGTTCACCTTTCCATGTGTTCCTTTTCCTTAATGGTATTGTGCTGGTCACTTGCTTTTGGTATATTGCCCTTTCCTTTACCCAAATCAATACGTCTCTTACCTAGAGCAATGCAGTGAATTGTTCTTCTCCATGGTCTGTGTGACTCCCCCCAGATGACTGAGTAGAACTATGCAAATGTAAGGTGTTGTGGCCCACCAAGGGGATTGGATGGCTTGTAAATAATGTAAATAAAGTACATGGCACCTTGTGGGGGTGTGACCATGCAAATAATATGTATCTTACCCTAATGTGGATATTGTTCAGTTTTGCTGTCCTGGTAGGCTTAAAATGAGCCTTCTCAGAGGCAGAAAGGAGGATTTCACTTCCGTCAAGAAAGAAAAGGCAGGAGTGGAATATGTCTTTGGACATGAAATCCCTGCTCTGAACCTCCATGGCAGAGAGCTGGTGAGAGAGAAACCGCAGCAGCAGTGGCAAGAAAACCAAGAGACCCACCTAAGACAGGGCAGGAGGCTTGCTGGCAGAGTGGAGTACCTCTCCAGACACCTATTGGACAAAGCTGGAAGAGCTTTGTAACACTAGCCTGAGCAGGGCCGGGACTGAGGCCAGAGAGAGGTGTGCCTGTGGCATGGCTGAGAAGAAGCTATCCTGATTGAAGAGCTGTATTCTGAGTTGTTTCTTATCCTGGATTTTAACCTGTTACTTCTCTAATAAACCCCATAATCATGAGTATTGATTGTGAGTTCTGTGTGGCCATTGCAACAAATTTTTGAATCTAGCAGAGAAGTCCAGAGTGCTGTGGGAGGGATGGTTGGTATCAGAATGGGCAAAAAGGTTGGAGGGTGGCAGCATGTCTCACCTCTGGCTCATAGGAATCGGCCTTGTGCTGATGCTGCTGGTGGTGACTCTGTCTCCCCCTCATGAAGTTAGAGGAGGACAGAAGACACTGCTACCTCCACCCACAACCTTTTTGCACCTGGCTAGCAATTTTCCCTCCCATCTCTGGTAACCATCAAAGAATGTTTCTTCCCATGTGTAAACATTTCCTTGACTTTTTATAATAGTGGATTCATACGATATTTGTCCTTCTATGATTGACTTACTTCACGCAGCATAATGCCTTCCAGGTTCATCTATGTATGTTATGAGGTGTTTTGCAGTTTCTTCATTATTCTTTAACATTGTGTAGTATTCCATTGTGTGTATGTACCGTGGTTTGTTTATCTATTCATCTGTTGATGCATACTTAGGTTATTTCCATCTCTTAAGAGTATAAACTTAGTTATTCCCACACAAATGACAAATCACTAGAGAGGAAAGAAACTTCTTTAGACCTTTCAAAATTTTGTCAGCATTGCTATGTCAATAATGTATGAATGAAAATTCAATCAGCATATTATTTTTAGAATTGGAAACATTATTTCTGGAGTGGAATTAGAGGTATCAGTATAAACGCATGTTTGTTTTTTTGTTGTTGTTTTTTAAATTATATGTACATATAACTAGATGTGAAATAGAATACATATGTGTGTGTGTCTACATGGATTAATATTCATAAATATACATCCTAGTTCTGTCAGTTGACAGGACTTAGAAGTAATGACCGTCAGTAGCAATGAACACACTAGGGCCTACTCTTTGTTTCTAAATTCAGTTCTTCAGAAAAATGAACTAGGGCTCCTTGGAGAATTAGTTGATTGCAGGACTAAGGAAAATATCAGATGAGCCTGTAACATCTTACGGCACCAGAAGGTAAGGAAATGTTTAAAATAATAGCAATAATAATAATTTTAAAAGATGGGGGCATGTTGAAAAGGTCACAGGAGCCAACCTCAAATAGCTTCCAATGGTCCTAGAACAATCTGAGCAGCAAATAATGAAAATATTAAGTTATAACCCAAAGAATAAAATAAATATCCATAAATATTGAATAAATTAATGTATAAAAGGGAGTAAAGGGACAATTCTTCTTTATGGAATAATCCCAACTATTAGAAGAAACAAGGGAAATGAAAACTCACCTTTAAAACACCATGTAATTGTTGCTGCAATCAAGATCTGCCAATGAATGCTAAAATTACTGGGCAAAAGTTTAAACATAGTATCAATGTAACTTCTCTAAAATATTTAATTGTAAAGGGGCAGGCACCATCTTAACTAAGCGGTCAAGGTTAATCAAACCAGTAATTAGACATACCATCTAGCACCCCCTAATGTGATACACTGAGAAGAACACATCACCTCTGTGGTGGGTCTTCCCAAAGAGTCAGAACCTTATTCTCCTCATAAGAAAACACCAGACAAATACAAATTGAAGCACCGTCTACAAACATCTGACTAGTACTCTTCTAGTTCCTGAAAGACAGGGAGCACCTAAGGTGCTGTTACAAATTTGAGCAGACTAAGGAAGACATGAGGAGCTCTTTTGGCACAGTGGTCAAGCGTTCAACTGCTGACTGACAGGTTGGAGCTTCAAACCCACCAGCCCGCACTGCAGGAGAAACGTGGCAGTCTGATTCCGTAAAGATTACAGCCTCAGAAACCCTAGGAGGCAGTTCTGTTCTGTTTTACAGGACTGCATTGAGTCAGAATCGACTCAGTGGTAACCAGTTTGGTTTTTAAGGAGACATGACAACTAAATGCAATGTGGAATCCGTAACTCAAAGAGACATTAGTGAGAAAACCAGTAAAATCTTAGTATTAGTGTGTGCCTGTTAACAGTATTGAATCAATGTTACTTTCTTAGTTTTGATCATTGTACTATAATTATATAAAATATAGTAGTGGAGGAAACAGAGTTGTAACTCTTCTGTTAGTTTGAAATTATTTTTTAAAAAAATTAATTTCAGAGTAGATTCAACCTTCCATTCCATAAATTTGATGACAGAGAAGCAGTAACCAGAATTTTTGAAGGACACAGCACCTGTAGTTTTAGGTGTTAACTTGCAGATCAGAGGATTAGACCTTAAACTGGTAGGATGTTTCCTTTCCCAGGTGGGATCAGGGTGGCTAAGGGAAAAGACCCAAGTGATTGTTTCCATAATGCTTTCTAAACGTCAGATGATAAGGTGGGTCTTTTTACTCTTCTCCGTTGTTTGTAAAGGTCTTTCATGTTTACACAGTGGTTGATATGGCATTCAGATATTTAGTGAAGGATTGAATGAATTTGGTTGGTATGATGAAACATTAATATAGTCCATTCCACTTGAGTAAATGATGATAAGAAACAAATCCAACATAGCTATGCCGCTTTCATATTTCATCTCTCTTGCTCCCACTCATTTCACTATATACTTTTAAGCAGAAAACTGCAGGCTGAGTGAAGCATATTATCTAATTTCCTATGAAGAAATAAAAAGGCTTTTATTTTCAAGAGCCTTTCCATTGCCACTTCTTAAAGCTGACAATTATTAAATTGCTCAGAAATAGCTACATATCGGTGTTCCCGGGGAAGGATGGTAAAGGTAGTTAACAGGAGGCCTCTGTAGAGAGTTGGTTTCAGTTCTGCCACTTAGTGGCTAATGTACTTAACTTTCTGACAAGGCACTTAACTTTCTACCCTTTACTTTCTCCTAAAATAAGGATTCCTTACAGGGTTATTAAGGAGACTAAATGAAATCATCTTCAGAGAACTTAGATCAGGTCCTAATGCATTGTAAGCACTTTTAAGAGATAATAATGACAACATATTCATTCAGCAAACACTGATTCAACAGCTATTATCTACAGACATGGTGCTGAGTTCTGAGAATATAAACATGTTTCATCCTCCCATTCTCTATTCTCAAGGAATTTAATCTGATGGGAGAGATGGATAAATAAAATAATGATAGTAAGAAGAGTAAGAATAGCTGTTGTTTACCACACACCTACTATGTTTTGTTGCCATGGCTCAAGCATTGTGTGTATTGCTTCTTTACATCAGTACTCACGACTGTCTTATGAAATGGAGGTATTGTTCCCATTTTGCAAATGAGGAAACCATGGCTCAAAGAAGTTAAATAATTTCCCCCAGATCATACAGTTAATAAACAGAAGACTCAGGATTGTATCTTCCTCATAACCAAAACAAGTTGTTATTAATGTCATTCTGATTCAGTTTTAAATGACCAGTGTCCAAACATCATTAGTGACGGGCCAGATGTGCATGACTACAAAGTCTTCCTTAGCTAGAGCATCAGGTAATGACAAATACAAGGGTTTAAGTATTTGGAGAAGATTATAGAAATATTCTGCATATGTGACGTTGTAATAGCTTTAGTGAGCCTGATTTTCTTTCAGTATTTTGAAAAGAATGTGCTTACAGAGTCAGCTCTTCCTGTTTTCCTCATTTACCTACAGAAAATAGAAGTAAACAGCTACTTAGTACCACTCTTCTTATAAGTTAATGGGAAGCTTTTTTTGTCCTAGATATGAAAAGCCAAGGTTGAAACTGGACTACCACAGGCACTATGATGCTTTCCTAGCTCTTTGCTCTCTTTTCCTATGAAATTTACCAGTGAGAGAGCCTACGACAATCAGGAGTCTTGGCCACCCTACTGATAGGCCTCTGTCCCAGTCACTCCTTTGGGTTCATTTTCACTGGAGTATGGGGGAGTTCAGAATGAAGTAGCTCTGTAGTGACTCTTTGAGATAATACTTTACAGTGCTACTTGCAGAGTGTCCTCAATTTACATGTGCTGAAACTAATCCTGCAATACCGTTTAAAGTACAGCATTTATTGTACCTACTTCAGGATCTCCAAACACACATCCCAGAGCTTCTTGTACTTGACTATGTGAGTGAAGTTAACACTTTCCTCTTTAAACCTTACTGAAACATCTAGTCCTTAACTCAATTGACAATATAGTTTTTCTGAAAAGCTCTAAATATACCTGTATATACACATGGGTTATATATATATAATGTGATTTGAGTAGTTAGCCATGGAGGTAGAATTTAGAAGACAAGGCCTCTCTGGTAGTCGTTTTGGAAAGCTAATAGGACCAAACTGAGGTCACGTTGTGAATGGAGCAGAAGTCCTCACTGATGTCCCCTTTGCCTCATACCCCTGGATGGTCACACTCAAGTGCACTCCCAAGCGCAGTGGTGGTCTACTAAGAATGCACCCTCTTTTCTCTTCCAGGCCCTCAAGATCCCTCTACACTTCTTCCCCCTCTTGTATATTTTCTCAGGGTCTTTTTCTCTGAAAAGTAATAGCTGATATTAGTGCTTTCACAGAAGGAGAAAGGATCTAATATTGTGCATTTACTATAGTCCATGCATTTTATGTTCTTAATCCTATAAAATCCCCACAGCATCCTTTCTTAGTAGGTAGTTATCCCCTCATGTTTATAGATAAGGAAACTAAGGTTCAGAATAGTTAAATCGCTTGCCTAGGAGGCTTGAAGCTAAAAAGTGTCAAAACTGGAAATCATCTATGGTTCTTCCTAACTTCACAGGCTATATGTGGTGATGAGAGTTGTTAGTTATTACTGCTAATAGTTCTTGCCACCAGTTTTTATGTCAGCTGACTAATGGAATGCTTCACTTGAGGTGCAGGTGTATATATAGTCTCAGTGTATGAATAGTGTTCATAAGTTTTGTTAACCCATTGGATCCTAACAACAGCCTGCTGATTAGGTATATTTATTATTTCAGCTTTGCAGATGGGGGAACTCAGAGACTAATCCGAGGTTCACAGCCAGTCGGTCTGGCACTGGAGACTCGATCCAGTCCCCCTGAGGCATCACTTAAAGCTTACCATCCATGTGCCCGCTGAGGGTAGAGCCAGTTCCTGTCACTGAGGTAGTGCCCTTCCGTCAGGAGTATATACCAGCATAAAGAATTATGTTTCCCAGTGTTGTTATAACAAATACCACAAGTGGGTGGCTTTAAAGAATAGGAATTAATTTTCTCACAGTTCAGGAGTCTAGAAGTTTAAGTGCAGGGCACTGGCTATAGGGGAAAGCTCACTCTCTTGGCTCTGGGAGAAGATCCTTGTCTGTTTCAACTTCTGTAGCCCTGGCATTCCTTGGGGATCTTCACATGTATGGCTTCTGTCTTCCCCCCATTTTGTGCTCCTGGTCTCTGTGTCCGTGCTGCTCCTTGTAACTCAGAAGTGATCAGGCCCAGGATATATACCCTACTCTGATACGACCTCATTAATATAACAAAGAAAACACTATTATTAAACAGCATTACATCCATGGTTATAGGGATTAGGACTCCAGTGTGTATTTTAAAGGGACACAATTCAGTCCATAACAATGAGTATAACTTAGAAAGTATGTGATGTTTGTTTCTTCAGTTAAGAACATGATACTATGAGAAGACATAGCAGAGGGGTGAAAGCTTATATTTTATGCTGTAACTAACTGAATTTGTCTTCTGCCTGTAATTCCCATGCATATTAAAAGCATCTGAGTCAGTGTCTCCAGAGTGCATGCTCTGTGTAGCAAAGCTACAGATTCAGTATGATTGAGATTTGAAGGAAAGGCCATTAACTGTTCTGAACTATAATGCCACTGCATTACCTTAAGGAATAAATAAGTGAAACTGGTGGTGAAAGGTGGCCTGGGGCTGGGCATAGGCTGGCAGTCACATATTACTGAGCTCTTCACATGGGTATCTGCCCAATCAATTGTATGGACCAGCACCTACAGGGTCATGACTTAAAAAACACTGTATATAGTCATGTGCCACGTAACATACATTCAGGCAGTGTCCAACTATATATATATATGTCTGTGTTCCTGTAAGGTTATAATAGAGTTCAAAAATCTTGATCAGAGAATGGAACATAGCAAACATTACCAGATGTAGAGAACACAAAGCTTCCTGCACTTAACACGTGCATGTCAGGTTTCTTGTATGCAAAGCATTTGCACTACCAGGTATATATGGTACATGACATATATAACTTATAATACATGTATCTTGATAGTTATAATAAACACCTACATTACTGGCTTATGAATGTACTTTACTTTCTATCATTATTTTAATGTGAACTTTCTCTACTTAGATAAAAAGTTTACCATATAATAATGTATGTGCTTCTACTCATAGGCAGCAGCATGCAATCTTGTGCATCTCTTGAGTGTTGTAGCATTACTTCTGTGTTTAATTTTCTTTTGAAAATGTTACCATGAAATGCATCATGGTTCCCAAACACAGCAAAATCAGTGCTACTGATAGTAGCAGGAGGAGGAAGAGGAAATGTATCAATTTGGAAGTAAAATATGATTAAGCTGTACAATCAGTGAATACTATTGCTCCCAATTTAGCTGTGTTTTCACAGCATCCAAATCACAGAAATCTTGTTTTATACAATGTATCATGGATGTTAAGCAATACATGACTGTACTCAGTTGCTACAGAGTTATATATCTTGCTTCTTTGATGTAATAGCTGTGAGATCAGCCGTCACTGGGTTGTGTTTAAGTAAATATCTTTGAGTTTTACTCATTTGTTTTCTTTATTACAGACCATATAAGATAAAGAGTTATTGAGCAATTGTTGGGTAATTGAAATTCTAAGATTATTAAATTCAAATTGATTTTCCACACTAATAGATTTTCTTTCAACCTTAAAAATATATTATTTAAGGCCCCCCAATCTTTTTCTCATTTTCTTTGAGAAGAAAACTTGATTCACTTATGCATTCATGCAACAAGTATTTACTATTTGCTAGTCATTACGCTAAGTGCTAGGAAACATCACAAGATAGATGTCATGCCCAGCCTCCCAGAGCAGATAATAATGATATTGTTAATGTAGAATATTGTAACATCTATTACAGAGAAATTCAGTATAGTTTGAGAGAAGTCAGCTCTGACTCATAGTGACCCTGTGTACAACACAAAACTCTGCCTGGTCCTGTGCCATCCTCAGAATCCTTGCTATGCTTGAGCCCATCATTGCAGCCACTGTGTCAGTCCATCTTGTTGAGGTCTTCCCCTTCTTCCCTGACCCTCTACTTTACCAAGCATGATATCCTTCTCCAGGGAATGGCCCTTTCAGACAACATGACCAAAGTAGGTGAGATGAAATCTGGTCATTCTCCCTTGCAAGGAACATTCGGGCTGCACTTCTTCCAGGACAGATTTGTTCATTCTTCTGGCAGTCCATGGTATTTTCAGTATTCTTCACCAGCACCACAACTCAAAGGCATCAACTGTTCATCAGCCTTTTTTATTCATTATCCTGTTTTCACATGCATATGAAGTGATTGAAAATACCATGGCTTGGGTTAGATGCACTTTAGTTTTCAAAGTGACATCTTTGCTTCTTAGCGCTTTAAAGAAGTCTTTTGCAGCAGATTTTCCCAGTGCAATATGACATCTGATTTCCTGACTGCTGCTTCCATGGGTGTTGATTGTGGATCCAAATAAAATGTAATCCTTGACAGCTACAGTCTTTTTTCCATCTATCATGATGTTTGCTTATTGGTCCAGTTGTGACGATTTTCATTTTCTTTATGTTGAGGTGTAATCCATACTCAGACTGTAGTTTTTGATCTTAATCAGTAAGTCCTTCAAGTCATCTGCACTTTCAGCAAGCAAGATTGTGTTGCCTGCATATCACAGGTTGTTAACGGTTCTTCCTCCAATCCCGATGTTGTATTCTTCTTCATATAGTCCAGCTTCTCAGATTATTTACTCAGCATACAGATTGAATAAGTATGGTGAAAGGATACAGCCTGACGCATTCCCTTCCTGATTTTAAACCATGCAGTATCTCCTTGTTCTGTTTGAATGACAGCCCCTTGATCTGTGTACAGGTTCCTCATGAGAACAATTAAGTGTTCTGGAATTCCATTGTTCACAATGTTATGTTATAATTTGTTATGACCCACAAGTCAAATGCCTTTGCATAGTCAACAAAACACAGGTAGACATCTTTCTGTATGCTTTGCTTTCAGCTAAGATCCATCTGACATCAGCAATAATATACTTTGTTTGATAGCATAGATGAAAGTAACATTTCTTTCCATCCCAATAGATTTTGGTTTTGGAAATTTTTTTAAAAGTGGTGAACTGCTGGCAACATGGTGTGGCAGCCCCCCTTATGCAGCCCCAGAAGTCTTTGAAGGACAGCAGTATGAAGGACCACAGCTGGATATTTGGGTATTTCTTTGCTTTGCTGTGTTAAATGCATCTATAATAATAATACTCGGTAGGTGGGCCCAATTTAGAAGCTCTTAATACCTAACACTTGGGCAGTAGTTCATATTTTGCCCATCCATTGGGCTGTAATTACTTAAAGTACTTTGAATTGGATCTCTAGGAAAGGATTTCTAGGGACAAATGTTATCATCCTAATACGAGTAATAATTTAAAATTAAAAAGTAATAAAAATTATTAAATTGAGATCTTTTGTTATTTATTATAGAATAATATATTACAATGATCATGTTTCATATTTTTTCAAATTCTGAGAAATATTAAACTCACACAGGAATTCTTATTTTAAGAACGATGTTTAGGAAATCAGAGTGTCCAAAGTTCTTGATAGAAATATAGCTGCATTATTTTCTTTCCTAGAGCATGGGAGTAGTTCTCTACGTCCTTGTCTGTGGAGCTCTCCCTTTTGATGGACCGACTCTTCCAGTTTTGAGGCAGAGGGTTCTAGAAGGAAGATTCCGGATTCCATATTTCATGTCAGAAGGTAACAACCTGTTTATCTTGCTAATTGTTTTTCTTGCTTTACAGAATCTGAGCTCTGGATGAAATGCCTGGGCAAAAGCTTCCCTTTTTCTAAGAGTTTGATATCAAGTAAAATGTCTGAGTGACTTCAAAAGCCATAGAAATAAACAGCCCTGTCCATGTAGGTGAGACAAGTTCCAGCCTTTCTACTTAACAGAAAACAGAAACAGTTTCTCAGATTGAGGGCAGCAAGTCTTCTCATTCACACTGGGTCTATAAATGTCCCAGGTTTATTTTAGACTTGGAAAAGCATATCATAGATACAGATTCACAGCTATTTTACTGTAAGTTTGACATGTATTTTCCTCCTTCCTGTAGCAGAAAGCTGCAAACTTAAAACTTTTAAAAATTAAATTAAAAGCCAAGTGGCAATACTCTGTTGAATTAAGAGTATATGTTGAATACTATTATCCCTACCAGTCTTAAGAGGCAGTTTACTCCTTAGTTTGGTTTTTGGTTATCATCCCTAACTCTTGTTCCTAGAAACAGTAGAAATAATGCTCTTAATAGGTAAGAGTATGGACTCTGGAACCAGACTGCTTGTTTGAATCTTGAATCCACTACTTAAAGCTGCACAACCTTGCCAAGTTTTATCTCCTCTTTGTGCTTCAGTTTATTCATCTGTGAAAAAGAAATAACAATCATTCCTACCCTAGAGGTTTATGAGGATTAATTAAGTTAACCTCTATATGGCGTCATAGCACAGTGCCTGCCACATAGTGAGTTAGCTTAGTTAGGGATTTGCTTATATGGAGATGGTGACGAGCATGTTGGGAGCTCAGAAAATAAGCTAGTGCCCACAGTTGCAGCGGTGCAGTTCTCTGAGTATAATCAGAAGTAAACAACGTTTCATATACATTTTTCTCAGCTGTACTGATGTAGACAAAAGCAACAGTCCACTGGAGAGCTGTTTGCTTCTCTAACACAGCCTTAATATATAGGCCTTAGAAGTGGCTATGGATCAGTTTATCATTTGCTTGTTCTAGGAATGAGGCCTATTTTTTCTTTGGTAGAAATATAAGTCAGTATCTAGATACTAATTGAGTTAGTATTAATTAGTAATTCTACTAATTGAGTTGAGAAACTTAGTATAAAGACTTATTTAGCATGAATTGGATAGAGCCACACCCACCTATTTTCCTTAAGTATTCATTCCTCATGTGAACTTGGTAAATAGAAGCAGCCTTCATGTATTCACTTACTCATTTGAGCTCCTGCTCTGCAGTGAGCACTGTGGAGGGTACAAAGATTAAAGCCATTATACAGAGTCACATGAGTCAGGCAGATACACTGAAGTACAAGGTAATTTATGTGACTTTTGTAACATTCTGTCTTCTCCAGATTGTGAGCACCTCATCCGCAGGATGTTGGTCTTAGACCCATCCAAACGGTTAACCATAGCGCAAATCAAGGAGCATAAATGGATGCTGGTAGAAGTTCCGGTACAAAGACCTGTTCTCTATTCACAAGGGCAAGAAAATGAACCATCCATAGGGGAGTTTAATGAGCAGGTTCTGCGATTGATGCACAGCCTTGGAATAGATCAACAGAAAACCATTGAGGTAAAGTGATCAGAGATCATCTTAGAATCCCATTACACTTAGTAACTTGAAATTTCATGCTCACACCTATTAATCCTGGTCTTTCACCAGATCCATCCCAAGCATCTAGGTGTACTGTTCAGTTTGCCCTGGAGACTACATCAGACTGTGCCTTTATGCAGTATATAAATTTCTTTTCTCAGCCTCATCTGCCAAAATATTCAAGAGCAAGGGGTCATAGAGATTCAGAAAAAGCAAAGATATACAAATACATAACAAATACAAAGTAGAAATTGTCTTCCAAGATGATCCCTGAAGAATTTTATAAATATTAAGCTAGTTTATATGGACCATAAATGTACAGATAATAGAACCAGGCTGAAGGCTGAGCAGGAAACCAGGAGGCAGATAGGCATCAGGTTTAAAAAAGCCAGCGGAATTTAGATTGTGAAGTAGGGAAAATGAGAAGGGAAAAACAGGTGGATTCCTGATTTAGAAGTATTGAGGGTCATAGATCTGAGAAGGCCATGAACCTAGAAAATTTCACTAGGCTCTTGTGGTATTGTGCCTAAGGCATTTGACTGCTAACCAGAAGGTTAGTAGTTTGAACCCACCAGCCACTCTGTGGAAGGAAGACTGGGCGATCTACTTCCATAAAAGATTTATTGCCTCAGAAATCTAAAGAGGGTTGCTATGAGTCAGAATCAACTAGATGGCAGTGAGTTTGGTTTTAATAGCTAGCATATTCATTGTTGTTGTTGTTGTTGTGTGCCATCAAGTCAGACCCAACTCATACCAACCCCTCCTTGGGTTTCTGAGGCAGTATCACTGCAGAAGTAGATTGCCCAACTTTCCTTCCGAGAAGTGGCTGGTGGATTTGAACTGCCAGCCTTCTGGTTAGCAGTCAAGTGTCTTAGGCACTACGCTACCAGAGCTCCTCATAGGATATACATAGTTCTTAATACCCCCACAACAGTAAACAAACAGTGCTTCTAAGGAGGAAACATAACAAACAAGAATACAAAACGCACCTTTTGTTGCTGTGAAAAACAAGGCTCTAGAATGTGCTGCCTTTCCCTCTATTGTACTCATCAGTGAAACCAGTCTGGCTTTCCTGCTTTGCTCATTATGCACTCAGTTATGTCCATGAAATGAACCCAGAGTGGCAGATGTGAGTGCAGGTTCTCCTGGGCCCCTGGCTTTTGCTCAGAGTGTTCCATGTTTGCGGTACACCACACAGCACTCGTCAGACTGTCAGGTGGATTCATAAGGCAAAGGAGCTGTGTTTCTCTGTTTCATTAGTACCCTGAGAAAGCTGGCAGGCCAGAGAGATGAGAAATTTGGAAGTAACTTTATTTTCAAGGTTTCAGAGAGTGAGACTGCAAAAACAAGGGGAAAAAGGGACTTAAGAATGGAGACACAATGTCTCTCTCATTCTGAGATCCAGATGTCATTCTCCAGCCCAAAATAATCATCTGAAAGCTCCCTAAAGACTTTCAATCATTCATATCAGAGTTTTGAATGGTTTGGACTGGTGTTGAAGCTATGCAATTAGAGTGTATGACTCGGGTTGCTAATTGATCTTATACCATGGTTATAGCTATAAGGTGGGACCATATGACAACATTGGGGAATGTCTACATGAGACAATAATGGCATTTTCTCTGACTACCAAAAGATAAAATGGATCCCATTCATGTAAAAGGGCCAATCAAGTCATTGAAAGGTACTGCTTTTTATTTAATTAATATTAGAGACTTGACATTTTCTCTCTTCTATTCTAAATTCTGCAACAGCTTGCATTTCGAGCCATACTTTGCTTGTGACTTTAAGAACACATGATTTCCTCCCTCTTTTTTAGGAAGGAATGGATCACTGGATCAGTTGATTACTGTTCTCTGCCTTCAGCACTTGTTTTCTCCTTTCAGTCTTTGCAGAACAAGAGCTATAACCACTTTGCTGCCATTTATTACTTGTTGGTGGAGCGCCTGAAATCACATAGGAGCAGTTTTCCTTTGGATCAGAGACTTGATGCCCGCCAGCGTCGGCCTAGCACCATTGCTGAACAAACAGTTGCCAAGGTAACACCCATTAGTCAATAGTCTTATCTGTGCATGTATCTATTGACATGTTTGACACATTTTTCATCTTGTAGTACAGAGGGTTAGGATTTCATTCTGTACATTCTGTACTTCTCTGAAATTTGTTTTTCACTTGATTCTCTAATGTTTTTTGCACCTTTTTCTTAATTTTTTTTTCACAGTTACGGGGTTTATTAGGGAAGTAGCAGATCACATTTCAGAATCAAGAATTACTAAGGATATAGCTCTTTGGTCAGGACAGCTTCTCAGCTGCAGGTATGCAGGCAGACCTGTCCCTGTCCCTTGGCCTCTTGGCCTGGCCTCTGTCCTGCTCAGGCAAGTGTTAAAAAGCTCTTTAACTCTGCCAATAAGTGCCTGGAGGTGTACCTACTTCATCAGTAAACCTCAGCCCAAAGGTGCTCAGGCTTCTCACTCCATGGACCAGAAAGCCCACTGCACCATTTCCTGCCAGACTCTTGGTTCTGCTGCTGCTGGTTCTCTGCCACATTTGCTGCTGCTTGCCACCATTTATGGCCATTTTGTGCGGTCTCCAGTGTTATAGCTCTCTGTGTACTGGATCTAGGAGGCTCTCAGCACAGGAACCTTAGGTCCAAAGGGCACACTCCACTCCTATCTCTTCTTAGTGATAGTGAGATCCCTCTGCATGTTCCTATTTTTAAGGATTAACTTTATTTAAAGCATTAATTTTCTTTAAGAGATTTTTTACCATTCACTTAAGTAAAGAATTAATGTAACTAACCAACACATGTGTTCTAATTTTTTTTTTTTTTTTTAATTTAACAAATATTTGTTACAGATTTGCTGTGTACAGGCTCTGTTACTAGGCACTATAGAGAAAGCTTCTGTTACTAAAGGATAAAAAAAACCCATAAAACCAAACCAAAATCAAGTCAATTCTGACTCATAGAATTGAAAAGCCCCTTTAGGACAGAGTAGAACTGCCCCATAGGGTTCCCAAGGCTGTAAATCTTTATGGAAGCAGACTGCCTTGTCTTTCTTCCACAGAGAAGCTTATGGGTTCAAACCACTGACCTTCTGGTTAGCAGCTGAATGCATTAACCACTGTGCCCCCAGAGCTCCATATTACTAGAGGACAGGATGTATAAAGAAGGTGCTCTTGTGGCACAGTGCCTAAGGCATTTGACTGCTAACCAGAAAGTTGGCAGTTCAAACCCATCAGCCACTCTGCAGAAGGAAAATGGGGCAATCTACTTACATAAAGATTTACCATCTCAGAAACCCAGTGGGGGTTGCTGAGTCAGAATCGACTTGATGGCAGTCGGTTTGGTTTTTTTGTTTGAGAATGTGTAAAATGCAGTCACTGCCCTCAGAGACATTACAGGATAGCAAGAAGATAAGGCAAGATCAAAATAAACATGCATCATTATAGAGAAAGATAAGTGTTATAGAAGAACTAAGAACAAGGGAAAGAGAGATGCATCTGAATGGGAAAGGATCATGGGAGAGATGGCTTTTAAGACAGATCTTCGCAGATGGTTAGGAATTTCTTAGGAAGAAGCAATAGTTGAAGCATTATAGGTAGGCATAGGACGTGGCATAAGCAAAAATACTCAACTGGGCAAGTGTAGGATTTGTTCAAATAAATCCATTTGAATTGAAGTATGAGAAAGTAAAAATACTGAAGGTGGTAAGTTGAAGCCATTTTGTAGAGGGCTTTGAATACCTAAGTAAAGAGTTTACTTACATTTTCAGGCAGTAGTGGGGACCTACTGAAGGTTGTTAAGCTGAAAAGTGATGAAACTATATCCATGCTTTAAGTTAAATCAATCTGGCAGTTTGGGAAGGATGGATTGAATTTGGAAGGAAGGGAATTTGGAGAGAGCAGTTAAGAGATTATATGATGGCTTAGATAAGAATTATGCAGAACGAAGACAGGGCAATCTACTTTAGTAAAGATTTACCGCCTCAGAAACCCAGTGGGGGTCACTATATGAGTCGGAATCAACTCAGTAGCAGTGGGTTTGGATTTTTTTTGTTGTTGTTGTTGTTATTAGATAAGAAATACTGAAAGTATAAACTAATGTGGAGGTGGTGGAAGTAGAAAGACAGGGACAGAGGTGAGGACCAAAGGTAGACTATGAATGTAGCTGTTGTTTGGAGAGGCAGCTCAGCATGGTGGTTAAAAGCCAGGACTCAAGAAAAGCCTAAGTTTGCCATTTACTTCTTGCTGTGTGGCCTTAAAAAAAAGATACTTAAAGTTACACCTCAGATTCCCAACTTACAAAATGAAGATAATAATAGAGTGTTAAGGGAGTGCTGGTTGTATAGTGGTTAAGGCATTTGTCTGCTAACCAGAAGGTCAGCAGTTCAAACCCACCAACCACTCCATGGAAGAGAGATTGGGCAGTCTGCTTCTGTAAAGATTTACAGCCTTGGAAACCCAGTGGGTTCACTGTGAGTAGGAACTGAATCGATGGCAGTGAGTTTGGTTTTTGGATGGGATTAACTTAATTAGTATCTGTGAAGCATTTAGAATAGAGCCTGGCACATAGTAAGTGCTGTATAAGTTTTTGTTACATATATAAGTATTAGGGAGGAAGGGACAACCACGAGTTAGAGAGGACTCTAGTCTGGAGCCTTGGGCTGAGAATAGTGAAGGCAGTAGTTGACTCAGCTGATCAGGAGGAAGTGGATCTGGATCCCAGGAGAGAGGCAGGGACTAAAGACGTTTGAGGGCTCATCTATATAGAAATTGAGAGGATGAGTGGTATGTATTAGGATTTCCACCATGAGAGAAAGATGAGGCAGTCTACTTCCATAAACATTTACAGCCTTAGAAACCCCATGAGGCAGTTCCTGTTCTGTCTTATAGAGTCGCTATGATTAGGAATTGACTCAATGGTAGTGGGTTTGATATTTTTTCATGTAAGTTTGTTCACTGTGGAAGTAAGAACAGAAGAGTTTTGACTTTATATATTTTGTTACATATACTTTTGAATATAAAATAATGTGAGAGTTGATACTAATGCATCAATACAATTTCATATATTAGAGGATCACCGAGCACTTGGGAACCTTAAAAGTTGACTGATGTTGCTTTCAAGACATAGAGAGGGGATCAGGTGGAAATTCTCTGGTTGGGATGAGATGAAATGTGATTGTACCCTTACCCTCTTGAAAATACAGACAAAAGGGTGTGGTTGATGTTATTTGCCATAAAGTCGGACCCGACTCAGCGACCTCTCCTTGGATTTCCGAGGTGGTATTGCTACGGAAGTAGATTGCCCAATCTTCCTTCCAAGGAGTGGCTGGTGGGTTTGAACTGCTAGCCTTCTGGTTAGCAGCCAAGTGCCTTAGGCACTATGCTACCAGAGTAGGAAGCAGGAACCCCCAATGCTGCAGCAGACTTTGCTCCCAACTCCCTTTATGCTTCTCACATATTACACAGGTGAAGGAATGGTAAGAGTTTAGTTAAAGTGATTGTTCCTGCACCTGCATATGTTATTGTAAATGATAGCCTTTCATACCTAAACTTGAAGCAAATTCCCTGGGATATGTCAGATTATATTTTCTTTTGCCCTAGGGTTCAGATGTGTAACATGACTTTTTATGTTTGAGAATTTTCTTTAATTACCAAACACTCCATGAGTTCTTTTCACTGTATGCATTGATTCACGTTGTCATAGAAACTTACTGTAATTAAAAATGTGTCCTAATTCAAGTAGAAGTTATCATTGTTCATTCATAAGCTTGTCTTGAGCACCTTCTAGATGCTAAGCAATAGCCACTGGGGACAAATAAAATACTCCCTTCCTTCAGAAATCTTGCATTCTAATTTTTAGTGTTGAACTTGTTTGAAAAAATAGATTTGTTTTTATGGATATAAATGTGCTTAAAGCTTTAATAAAGGCTTTTCACTTTAATTCCTTGACATTCTGACTTTTTCTTAAGAAGTAGTAAATCACTCTTTAACTAATATAAACCAGAAAACCAAACTCACTGCCATCAAGTTGATTCCAACTCATAGCAACCCTCTTTGGGTTTCCAAGGCAGTAAATCTTAACGAAAGTAGATTGCCCAGTCTTCCTTCCACAGAGTGGCTGGTGGGTTTGAACGGCCAACCTTCTGGTTAGCAGTCAAATCCCTTAGGCACTACGCCACTAAGAAATTGGAGAATCAACAGGAGCCTGTGCAGAGATCATGTGAGCTTTGGAATGATGCAGACTTTGGGTTCCACAGAGCTGAATAACTTAGGGCAAGTAAGCTTCTCTGAGCCCCAGTGTCCTTAAATATGAAACAGAAATAGCATCACCTACTTCATAAGATTGCTCCAAAGATAGTTAACCTATACCAGCAGTTCAGTTCAACAAACAGCACTTATTTTATGCCAGGCACAGTCCCAAGTGCCCATTATTATTATTTAGAAAAAGTGAGATCCCCATCTTAGATAGATTTGGAACACTTATTTGCTGTATAATATGTAGGAAATGTTGCATCTAATTTACTTAAGATAACTATTTAGAAAAAAATATATCTATGTCATGGCTTAGATTCTTATGAATTCTAACAACTAGTTTTTAAGTCCTTCTGCTCCAAGTTTCCTTCAACAGTAAGCAGACGAGAATTGAACACTTATCCCAATTTTCCTTTAATCACTAATTTAGAGGTTGCCCTCTGAAGCTATAGGAAAAAGCAAATTCCTGTAGGAGCAAAAAAGCTTGTCACATAGGAGAGAACTTTTTTTTTTTTTTTTCTTTTCATTGATTCTGGAAGTGACAGAAGAGATTTAAGACAAAACATATAATCTAAAACATTACCACATAGAGTCTGGTGGAACCCCTAAGACTATGGCTCTGGGTTACCCTTCGACCCTGGAATTACACTCACTCCCATGGATTGGCTCTCAGCCCAACAGCAGAAAGACCTACATGCAGAACACCTACCCCAGGGTGGTGTACCCACCTACTCTAGGGAGATACACCCCTTAGAGCAATCAGCCATGGGGCACCAGAGGGGCAGCATTTACACAGAGGGAAAGCTGGACAGATAGAAGTGCATAGTTAAGAAGGGAACAGAGAGGGATTAGTCACAGGGAAATGAGGGGAGGAGAGTTTGTTATGGTCAGGGATGGTAATCAGGGCGTGAAATCAAATGTACATGAACTGTTGAATGTAAAACAATTTTGTTCTGTAAATTTGCACCCTAAGCACAGTAAAATAAAAATAAAAATAAAAAAGTTATCACAGTTGTTTATTACCGCTCTTACAAAAGCTGGTAGCACATGAAGAAATTGTTGAATTGATGAATGTTCTGCTGTGTATATTCTAAACAGCAACAACAAAAAATAAAATACAAAAAATTCTTCTGTAGATACATAAAGTAAAAATTAAGGAAACCAATGAGAAAATTAATAATCCTAAGTGAGGCAAGTTAAATGGTAAGAAAACGAGTGACTAAATGTGAATAATTAACTTATTTTCTTGATATAGTTAAAGATTTAAAGATTAGCATCAATTAAAAAAAAAATCCCAAACCCATAATTTACATAAATTCTTCTACCAAAGAAAAGTAAGGTATTGTGGAACTGTGTGACCCAATAGGTATTAGACCATCTCATTGGGACTCAGTTTCTTATACTGTAAAATGAAGAATGGACTAGATGACTGTGTCTGCCGTTTTTTAGTTCAACTACAATCCTGACTATCATTACCAAAAAGACCCTTTCCAAGTATGAGAAGGGGAAACAAATGATCATCAGTTCTAGCAAAGAAAACTGACTGGTAAAGCTTCCCCACTCCTATACCATTGGCAAAATCTTCGTGTACCTCAAAGATACATAGGTGTCAGTTTGAAGACTACTGTTCCAGATAATGTAATAAAATAGGAAAATTAAGAGGTTATATTGATAGATGGACTATTTGTAGATATGACTGTATAGTTAGAAAATTGGGAGCTCTGGTGGTGTAGTGCCTAAGGCATTTTTGACTGCTAATGAGAAGCCTGGTGGTTCAAACCCACCAGCCACTCCTCGGAAGGAAGATTGGGCAATCTGCTGCCTGGAAAACCCAAGGAGGGGTCACTACGAGTTGAATCGACTCAACAGCAGTGAGTTTGGTTTTTGTGTTGTTAGAAAATCTAAGATGCTCGACTAAAGAGTTTTAGAATTGATGCAACAAACTAAAATGGTTAGATATAAATAAGGGTACACAAATTTAGTAGCTTTCCTTTATGGGAATAATGATGAGTTAGAAATATAACTATAAATGTATGTGTGTGTGTGTGTGTAGTTGTTAGGTGCCATCAAGTCAGCCCCAACTCATGACAGCCTTGTGTATAACAGAACAAATACTGCTGCCTGGTCCTGTACCATCCTAACAAGTGTTGCTATTTTTGAAGCTATTGTTGCCACCACAGTGTCAGTCTATGTATATATGTGTACATTAAATATATTGATCAGAAACATAACTATTAAATGAGAAGTATAAAACTATAATAAAGAATATAAAGATTAACTCAATAAGTAGAGAGTTCTTCCTGAGAAGGGAGAGAATGTTATGAAATATATAACTTCTGTGATGGAAACTGTTTTGCTGCACTTCTAATAAAAATCCATTTGATATAAAAGAGAGAAAGAGAAGCTGCTTCCTTGGGCTATTAATTTACCATCTATTTATTATGACAACATGTTCTCTGGTTAGTTCTGTGTGCTGAGCGTGCCATTTGTGTATTTATACCCTACTTTGGGAATATGAGGCAATCTACTTCCATAAAGATTTACAGCCTTGGAAACTCCATGGGGGTCACTATGAGTTGTAATCAACTTGATGGCAGAGGGTTTCATTTCCTTGTTCCAAAAAGACTTTAGTGCATACTATTACTTTGTTAATACTGCTCCTAAAAAACAGATTCCTAAAACCTACCCTATGAAATGACTCTCATAATAAAATTTATTCTTCTATCCTTACCACATTCATAGTAAATTGTGTAGTCCAGGCTGGAGGTGAAAGTTGTCAAAGAAAAAGGTGCTTCACTTGCTCTGCACAGCACAATCCGCCGTTCAGCAGACAGGGACTGAGCAGGAACAGCACATCAGTTATGTTGAAATCATATTCCCAGTACAGTATCTTCAGGTAATGCTTTCCCCTAGGAATCAACTGCTTTTATGTAAAAGGAGCAGTCCAATAAAGTTAAAAACCCAAACCAAACACACTGCCATTGAGTCGATTCTGACTCATAGCGACCTCCATTGGGTTTCCAAGGCAGTAAATCTTTACAGAAGTAGATTGCCCCATCTTCCTTCCATGGAGCAGCTGCCAACCTTCTTGTTAGCAGTTTGAACTGCCAACCTTCTTGTTAGCAGTCAAATGTGTTAGGCACTGTGCCACCAGAGCTCCTTCTAATAAAGTTAGGAGAACAGAAAGCAAACTTAAGTTTTACCCTTTGATTGAAAAGCTGATGATGGGGACATAAAGGACATACATCAAATGTACTTTTTTAGGAAGGTAACACATTGTCTTGTGATTAACTCAGAAACCAGACTCACTACTGTCGAGTCAATGCTGACTCATAGTGACCCCCATTGGGTTTCCAAGGCTGTCAATCTTTACAGAAACAGACTGCCTCCTCTTTCTTATGAGGAGCAGCTGGTAGGTCTGTACCACCAACCTTATGATTAGCAGCCAAATGCCTTAACCACTACACCACCAGAGCTCCTTTACCTTGTGACAGTGGTGAAAACATTAATTCAAATGACTGATGCTTGAAAGAGAGGGGGAAAAAAGTTGTTTAGCCTCAAAAGTGGCCCAGGATATAAGCTTGAGGAATGATGATATTAAAAAAGTTACTTCTTTATCATACTCAGAATAGTATGCTGTATTTTCTTTCTGTTTTACCATGGACATAATAGTAAGATTTTTCTATCGATATTTTAATCTTCTATCTCATACAGTAGATCTAATGATGTCAACATTGAAATATACCAGATATAAAGACACTTCTTCTAACACATCACCCCATCCTTGAGAAACATCAACCTGAAATTTTTACTGAGAGCTATTAGATAGTAGTCAGAATCAACTTACAGCAATACTATAGGAAAGAGTAGAACTGCCCCCATAGAGTTTCCAAGGCTTTATGGAAGCAGACTGCCTCATCTTTCTCCTGTGGAGCAACTAGTTAGCAGCTGTGTGTTTTAACCCTTGTGCCACCAAGGCTCCTGAGATTGTTGTTGTTGTTGTTATGTGCCCTTAAGTCGGACCCGACCCATAGCGACCCCTCCTTGGGTTTCCAAGGCAGTATCACTACGGAAGTAGATTGCCCCATCTTCCTTCCAAGGAGTGGCTGGTGGGTTTGAACTGCCAGCCTTCTGGTTAGCAGTCAAGTGCCTGAGACTAAGACTATACATTTATTTCGTAGTATGATTTCTATATTAAATTCTTCTGATCATTTTAAGACTTTAGAAACAAGGGGAAAAGAGGAATTACATTTACTGAGTTAGAACTTTATATATTACTTTTTACTATCCTAACCTCACTGTGAAGTAGATATTATGCCCTTTTTTAAAAACAGATAAAATAAGATTCAGAGAGAGTTAAGTATCCTGATTAAGATCATACTAGTAATTGGTGCAGTCCTCATTGTGGGAGAGAGGAAGCTAGACTCTCACACCATTTTGTTCTTTTTATTTATTTGAATTTAAAACTCACCATCCTGTATGCCCTGATGTGACAATCTCAGGAAAAATACAGGCCGTTCCTCTGCCGTTCAGAGACCAGTATGATGATTCTTCCTCAGATGTTCTACAGCGTCTGTTATGTTCAAAACACATCTAATAAATTATTTTGCTGGTTTTGAAGGGGTGGGGAACAAAGGCTCTTATCAACAGTTTTATCTTTAAAATCAATCCTTCCAGTTGTCCTAAGAGACTCTTTTTTTTTTTTTTTTTTTAATAATTTTTAAAAGAAGAGTTTGTAATGCTTGGTTACTTAGAATACCTAAAAAGGAAGCATGAAGGGTGGACTTAACAAAACCTTCAGGAGCTTTCTGCAGTAGGTTGCATTCAGGAACACACTTACTCAGCCACTGGGCCCACCAACTGTGTTCAGGCTAAGCATCTGCAGTCATCTTCAGGAACTGTGCTTCTCTTTTGTTCCTCTTCACATCCACCCCTGTTTTTGTGTCATGCCCAAATGAGGCCAGGAGACATACCATCTCAACCCTCAAAAAAAAAAAAAAACAGATAATGTAGTACTTATTTCAGTGTGTCTTGTAGTTAATTGTGTGTGTTCCTGCCTCTGAGTTCAGTTTTGAGCTCCTAGAGTCAGGGACTTTTCATCTTTATATCTTTCTAGGGTAATGTATTTAAGGAAGTAGACAATATATGTTTCATGAGTTTAAAAAAAAAGAGCATTCTTAGATTCCTTACAGAGACCAGTCTTGTCATCTGTGTGAAAGTTACATACCTCCTCATGGAACAGGAATGAAATTTTGAACAACCTATTTCAGAATGCTTGATCTGTGATACTGCTTCAAACCAATACCTGCACCAACTTTTCTGGATGATCCAAACTTTTTTTGGAATTTCCAGCAGATAACTCTTTATCATTTAGTTGTGCCAGAAAGATTTATGTTATTCTAAGGACTGTGTTTGTTCTAAGGACGCTGTGTTTAATGTTCCTAAACTGTTCTTATCTTATTTACAGGCACAAACTGTGGGACTCCCAGTGACCATGCATCCACCGAACATGAGGCTGATGCGCTCTACTCTTCCACAGGCATCCAATTTGGAGGCCTTTTCATTCCCAGCGTCTGGTTGTCAGGCAGAAGCAGCCTTTATGGAAGAAGAGTGTGTTGATACTCCAAAGGTATGGATATGTTTGAGAGTTTCAGAGCTCGTAGCTTGGATGGAGGTTTAAATTTGGTCCACAAGTGCTGAACTTTGTCATTTCCTCAGGTCATTCAGGAGTGTTGTGTGGGGAAGACCCTGAGAATAGTGTCCAGGACTGAGCCTCCACTCTTGGCATATCTCGTCATTACGACTGTTACATACCTTGTCAGACATCATAATTACTTTTCCAAAGCCATGTTAATTCACCTTTCTTAGCCATTCCTTCTCTTTTTAAGTTTCTGGATTTCCTCACAAGTTTGTTTTGTTTTGCTTTTAAACAGATTGTAATTCAGAAAACAAACAAACAATAACTTATTGTGCTGGGTCGAGCTCTACCTCTTTTCTGCTGAGTGTGTTACAGCTACAAAATGGCAGGCCACCTTTTTTGTCCGTGATTAAATGAGAGACATTTACCCTCCCTAGTATACTGGGGAAAGTTGGCTTTTAAGATATGGGAGATGACAGCCTCACTTATCCAATGGATATTTATGTAACTTCTGTGTGTTTTACTTACCATAAGGTGATGTACAGAGGATCATAGTAACATCAGAGAGAACAGAGGTTATGGAATGTGTTTAAAGTAGACTGCCCTTTTCTAGCTGTGTGAACTTGGACAAAGTGACTAACCAGTTTGAACCCCGGCTCAAATGAGAATAATACCAACTTTATGAAACTTGTGAGAATTAGTTTAGATAATGTATATGAGGTTCTGGGCAGATTATAGATACTGAATAAATAAGAGTTTTTTTTCTTTTTAGCCTCTCTATTCGACCAACTTGATGGCAGTAGAGATAATAAAAAGTGGAGTCAGACATGAATTCTGCCTCAAAGTTTGTAGACTAGCAGAAGAGACATACACATAACTAAAGACCATGTGCCACCACCCACTGCCGTTGAGCTGATTCTGACTCAGCGATCCCCATTGGGTTTCTGAGGTGGTAAATCTTTACAGGAGTAGATTGCCCAGTCTTGCTTCCACAGGTATATTGATAAAAGATGAAATATGATTGGTCCATTAGAAAACATAAAGTACTGTGAGACTGGAGGAGGTAGGAGGAAGTTTCTTTTAGCACACTTGATCAGGGAAGTCTTTGGTGGAACTGTCAGAGCTGAAACTTGAGAAATAAGTAGAAACAGGATGGGTGGAAATTAAGGTGTGATATCCTCAGTGGAAGGAAAAGCCTGAGTAAAAGCATTAGGAAGACTGAGGTCCCTCTAAGGAATAGCAGTAGTCCAGTTTGTGTGAGGAACAGTGTACATGAATAGGAATTGTATGAAATTGAATAGATTGTTTGGCTTTGAAAGGCAAGCCAAGGAATTTAGACATTTTGTCTGGGCAGGTGTGGTCACTGTGTAGTTGCATTTCTGCATTATGAAGAGTTTATTCAAATGGACTTCCCCAAAGTAGTAGGGAAATGGAATACTTTATTGCAAGAAAGCACTATACTCGGATTCAAAATGGAGTCTCGCCAGTGAGCACTGTGTTTTTTCCCTCTGGCATCTAAGAACTTTAAGAACTAGGTACAAGAGTTTGAATTGAGATTCTTGGCTCTCTGAACAACTCACTGATCCAGATTGCATCAAACACAGAAGAGCAAAATTGGAGGAAAGGCACAGGGAGATTTTTTAGTAAAGAGCTACTGCCAGAAGACGAACGGGCACCTGAGAGAGACCATTGGAAACCTTTCTTGGGCAGTTACTGTCTGCTGGGCGGCAGCCTGAGATCCCCAAGCCAAGAATGAGATCAATTATAGCAGCTTACCAGCGACCAATACAGTATTCCAGTGGGCAGTGGCAAAGACCTGTCTCCAATGGCTGATTTTGTCAGTAATTTGGGAGGTGAGGGTGCAGCGGGACACGGACACCATTGCTGATACACAGGTAGAGATCTCACTTGTGCACCAGAAAGGCTAACTCCCTCCCCTCCCAGAGATTACAGAGCAGGTTTGGGTCAGACTGGGAGACACCATGCTTTTCTTTGCCACAGTTATCGGGACCGCAGGTCACTGGTAGGTACTCCCCTGAATCGACCACAGCTAAAATTGTGCGCATCTTTGGTGCCACAGGTGGGCAGTATTGCAGACAAACTCCAGAGCCAGCCATTGCCGGTCAGGCAGGATTGCATTACCACCGCGGGCAGACGGGGCACGGAGAGCAGAAAAACCGCAGCTGA
Organism: Orycteropus afer afer; assembly: GCF_000298275.1. NCBI lineage: Eukaryota > Metazoa > Chordata > Mammalia > Tubulidentata > Orycteropodidae > Orycteropus > Orycteropus afer. Next base: position 12,666,187 of record NW_006921623.1, on the reverse strand, counting down.
GTGCGCTCACTCGAATTTTACCATGGAGCTGTGCTTTGGTGCTGTGGGGCCGCGGAGGCGGGGGCTTTGAGTGTGCATGAAATTGGCAGAAATTGGTGTCCCTCTAATAATATGAATCTTTCCTGAGATTGAGCCACAGTCTTCCAAATAAATACGTCATAAGTTAGAGCCTGCTCAGGTACTCCCCCAAGTCCAACACACCTGAAATTGCACGCATCTTTGACACTGCAGGTGGGCGGTATCACAGACGAACTCCAGAGCTGACCATTGCTGGTCAGGTAGGATTGTGTTACCACCGTGGGCAGACGGGGCACAGAGAGCAGAAAAACTGCACCCGAGCATGTTCACTCAAATTTTGCCCTGGAGCCATGCTTTGGCGCTGTGGGGCCATGGAGGCGGGGGCTTTGAGTGTGCATGAAATTGGCAGAAATTTGTGACCCTCTAACAATACAAATCTTTCCTGAGATTGAGCTGCGGTCTTGCAAATAAATACATCATAAGTTAGAGCCTGCTTAGGTACTCCCCCGAGTCCAACACACCTGAAATTGCACTCATCTTTGGCGCTGCAGGTGGGCGGTATCACAGACAAACTCCAGAGCTGGCCATTGGCGGTCTGGCTGGATTGAGTCAGCACCGCAGGCAGAAGGGGCACAGAGAAAAAAGAAACTGCAGCTGAACCCGGTCCCCGAATTTTGCCTTGAAGCCACGCTTTGGTACTGTGGGGCCGTGGAGGCGGGACCTTTGAGTGTGCCTGAAATTAGCGGAAATTTGTGACCCTCTAAGAAGAGGAATTTTTTCCTGAGGTCGAGCTGTGGTCTTGCAAATCAATACATCATCAATAATACCCAGCACAAAGCCCTAGAAACCGACCCTAGCAACGCTAAGCTTTCCTTCTGCTCCCACCTTCTCCGCCAACAACTTCACTCATTCAATAGAAGAAACCATATTCAGCCAATTACCATAAAACCTCATGGTTCGAACTCTAAACCCTCTGTACGAAAAACAGAAACACATATCCACGCTACACACAGTGATTCCACCATCACAAAGAAAACAGCAGAGCGACCCAACACACCTGAATCAATATTAAGATAAAACACACCAGCTTCAGCTTTTCAAAATATTAAACAGTAAAACCAAGACAAAACAAATCAACACGTAACCAGCACCTAGAGACAACCTAAAGAGACAATGCTCTAACAGATTCCAAGGGCTTAAGAAGAGGTTCTGCTTTCCAGTAACCCCAAGAACTCTCCGAACTGGCACTACACAACTGAAAAGGTCTTAGTTTACACCTTCTTTTTTTCTTCTTCTTCTTCTTTTCTTCTCTAGTGATTAACCTCATTACTTGTTGGGTTTATTGGTTTTGTTTTGTTTTTCCTTTTTTTTTTCTCTCTTTTCTGTTTACTATTTGTTTTCTTTCTTCATTATTCTCCTTCTCTACCTTTTTTCTTTTAGTGACCTATCCCAAGATATTGCATATTTACCTGTATTCTTTTCTTCACTTTTTCTTTTTTGGGGGGTTACTGTTCCTGTGTGATATCAGGGTGTGTTTTTTGTCCACGTGCTTTTAGTTTTTTTGATGGTTATTCAATTGTAATTTTTGCCTAACTGAATGGGAGACAACAGTCCATATAAGATACAAGTAACCCACACCTCCTGCACCTTCACTTACTGAGCAAGAGCCAGCACCTCCTTCTCCACCAGCAGGCCAACAAAAAAAAAAAACACCAAGAAGAGCCTGCATCACCCTTGGCTGCTCTTCACAAACAGTTAACAGAGATCTTAATACAATACCATGATGCCTGATGCCTCAGAGACAACAGACCATCACAGTCCACACAATGAAGCAAGATAAACGGGTAGAAATACGAGAACAGGTTACAAACCCAGAACACATCCCTGAGATAGAAGCAGCATTAGAGCTCTTTGATAAGCAATTCAAAAGAATTATATTTAGGTATCTTCAAAGGATTGAGAGACAGACCAAAGAAAACACAGGAAAAACCTTAGAAGAATTTTGAAAGAAAATACAGGAACAAAATGACAAAATAAATGAAAACTTGGAAATGATTCTAAATCTGCAGGTAGAAATCCAGAAGATTAATAATAAATTGTTAGAAATAGATAACACATTGGAAGGGTAAAGGGTTAGAATTGATGCAATGGAAGATAGAATTAATGAGATTGAAGACAAATACCTGAATACTTCTTTGGAAAGGGATCAGTCAGAAAAAAAAAAAATCAAAACAAAATGAAGAAAGCCTAAGGTTCA
>NW_006921623.1:12656020-12658772 GCF_000298275.1 Orycteropus afer afer | reverse complement strand
TTGAACCTGTGGGCTTGGGGCCATAGTTGCAGGGGTCATCAAGCTCAATTGGCATAACATACTACACAAAACATTGTTCCACCTCCTACCCTGGCAAGTAGCAACTGGGATCTTAAAAGCTAGCAAGCTGCCATCTAGATGTAACGATGGGTCTCTCCTCATTCAGAACAAAGAAGAATGAAGAAAACCAAAATTCATGGAAACGATTAGTCCTAGTGACTGGTACACCATCTGATCTACAGCCTGTATGACTATGAGACCAGAAGAACTAGATGGTGCCCAGCTACCACTGTCATCCACTTGAAAGGGGACTATGTAGGAGATCCTTGATAGAGAGGGAGAACAATGTGGAACAAAACTCAAAATCATTGGAGGAAAAAGAGGGGGGGGGACCAGGTTTGCTAGTCCGATAGAGCCGGGTGGAACTACTGAGACTATGGCCCCTAGCTGCCCTTCAAGTCTGGAATCGAACCCACACCTCTGGTTTCCAGCCAAACAAAAGACAGGCATATGAGTTGAACATTTACCTCAAGTAGATACACTCCTTCGAGAGAACAATCATTTGAGAAAGAAGGGCTGCTTATGCACAGGGAGACAGCTCAGGGGGCAGGAGCCCGTGGAGGGATGGACACTGGGAAGAGGTAACTGTGGGGAGGAGATGGAGGGAGGGGAGCTGTTGCATTGTGGTAAACTGTGATCAGTGTCATGAGATAAAGTGTATATGAACTGCTGTATGGAAAGTGAATTTTCTCTGTAAATCTTCACCCAAATCACAATAAATAAATATATATATATATATATTTAAAAAAAAGAAGAAAAGAAAGCACTATACTCCACATTATGCTTCACCAAGATTAGCCTGGAAGGGTGCATAGCATGGATTGGATAGGGAGAGAAAGGTAAGAATGCAAATAGAAGGTTTGCAAATATGTCCAGGAGATGTCAAGCATCTGAACTAGGATAGCGGTCATGAAACTGGAGAGGAGGGGATGATATAAAAGAGACTGTGCGTTAATTAGGGTCCAGAGAGAAGACTCCAAACTGATGAAAAAGTTTTGAGCCTAGATGATGTAGAGGGTGAGTGCTATGTTCAGAAATGGGAACTCTGGAGGGAGAGCTGATTCAGATTCAGGTAGAGCTCTAGATGAGGTTAGCTAGAGCAAGAGCAGGCAACTAGCTGATGGTAGGCTGCTGCAAGCATGAGTTAGGCCGAGTTGCTGACCACAAGTAGTTACTGTCCATGCCGCTGAGGATGAGCCCACTGAGCCCACTTCCTGTGGATACCGTTTTCTCTGCCTGTGGTTGCATAGCACGTTCAGTAACCTCATAAACAGCTACTGCATTCCCACACAGAAGTGCAGACATAAATTGGACAGCATAATTCATTTATTTTGAAGATCTAATAATTCCATCAATAAAATGAAAATGCCATCTGCTAAAGGCTTGTCTATGAGGGTATCAGGCCTGAAACACAGATTGGTCTCTGTCTGCTGTATTATATAGGGCAAGCTATTTTTAAAGCTTGCAATTGTTACTGTAACTAGGAAACAGACGGGAAATGAATGATTTTTCAAAAGATCTAGACAGTAGCGAGGTGGTGTATTTGCATTTGTAGGAAGAGCAGTGCCATGCCCAAACTGTTCACCACACTGGCAATGCCACCTGGCACTGAGCCAGTTCAGAGACATTCGCTGGGCTTATTTGTGGACCATTTTGTTTTATCAGGAAGAATACTTCCCCCTCTTCCTTCCCTAGTGCATATTTCTTTGGGGTCCATAAATAAATGCACAAAAACCTATCATCTAGAGATATCCTTCCCTTTTTTTTGTTCATATTGCTTCATATGCAATTAATACCCGCTCATTATTTTCTAAAAGATGATTCCTAATTTCATGTCTGTCTCATTTCATCTGCTCTCAAATGGTGGCAAGTGTTGTATATCGCAGAGAGGTTTTGCCTCTTTTTCCATCCCAGGGGTTTTCAGTGCTTAAAGCTGTCAGCACACAGACACATAGACTAGTGAATATAATTGAGAACCCAGAAGTAGATCCATCGAACTATAGTCAGCTGATCTTTGACAAAGTGCTGAAATCCATTAAATGGGGATGAGAAAGTTTGTTTAATAAATGGTGCAGGCAAAACTGGATACCCATTTGCAGAAAAATGAAACAAAATCTGTACTCCACACCATACACAAAAACTAACTCCAGATGGATCAAAGACTTAAATGTGAAACCTAAAACTATAAAGTTCCTCAAGGAAACAATAGGGCTAAATTTAGGGGCCCGATGGCAAACAACAACAAAATATATGGCATAAATAGACTATCAAGCATAACCCAAAATGGACAAACAGCAGAAGAGAAACTAGATGAACGGGACCTTCTAAAACTCTAATTTTTATGTGCTTTCAAAGACTTCTCCAAAAGAGTCAAAAGAGAACCTACAGATTGGGAAAAAAATATTTGGCAATGACTTATCTGACAAGGGACTTACCTCTAGAATTTATAGAAAACTCCAACACTTCAATAACAAAAAGACAAATAATCCAATTAAAAAATGGGCAGAAGATATGAATAGACACTTCACCAAGAAGGATATTCAAGTGGACAACAAACATATAAAGAAATGCTCACAACCATTAGCCATTAGAGAGATACAAATCAAAACAACAATGAGATACCATCTTGCTCCAGCACTAGTAGCAAAGTTCAACAAGACAGAAAATAACAAATGCTGGCGAGGATGTGGAG